>NC_003074.8:3668812-3974538 GCF_000001735.4 Arabidopsis thaliana
AAATGATAAATTCAGAAAATCTATTTTTTTTTTTTGAGAATGCTATTGCTAGGGGTGAAAGTTGGTTAAAATTGAAGAGGAGGTAGTTCAGATAGGTTTCAATATACTATTTAAAAGTAATGTTTTCATTTAAATCAAATATAAATGCAATAGTAATTGAGGCAGTTGAGAATTATGAGCGTTACGTAAAATGATAAATACGAATTTAATTCCACCTTCAATAATTTATTTATTTTTGTCAAAAATAAACAAAGAAAATGGTACTACAATTTACCTTTCTTGTTGAGTTATATCTTCTTCTTTTCTTTATTATTATCTTCTTTATCATTCACTAAATGTCACCTTTCTGTTGCAACCTTCATATTTAAGCAAAAATCTCATTCTTCAAAGCCTCATTTTCTGTTTATTAAGAGTCACTATCCATTATATAGTTCTTTTTCTTCCCGGGAAAAATCTAGAAATTTCGGTTTATAGTTTACGTAAATGGGACCAAGAATTAAAATCTTACTAATCGCGATTTATTGGATTTTATATACGAATTCATACAACTTTTGTGGTTGCAAGATGATTTGCGATTGACCAACTTGCACTCTCCTAAAATTTCTTTGTAACTAGATAACCAAACATTTTTTACATAAACCATCTCTCTGACAATTACTATTAAACTAATCTGTTTAAAACAAACATTTTGATGGTTGACACTTATTTTGTTGGAAGGAAGAGACAGGGGAATGTACTTTACTGGAGCTGTGAAAACCGGTTCTTGATTAGAGTGGCTACGTGCTGCGCAACCCATGCCGAGCCAGCCACCGTGCAGCAGAATCCGTGCGTGTGACCTTCCCTCTCGATAGATAAGGAAGTATGCGGAGCTTGCTTTGAAATCTGGACAATGGAGAGATTCTATGAGAGACCTTCCTTCTATCGTTAGGATAATGCATTTTGATTAAGCGAGAAGAAGGGAAACCAAGTAACCTCTTCAAAGAGTTGCAGTGGACCCCAATGATCATCAATGCCAAATAAAAATGCAAGCTTGCTCTGGTTTTCTCTCATGAAATCCCAATCTGGCTCTGCTGCAAGCTTATATGCCAAAAATGAAACAGTGGATCGTCACCTAGAATGCTTTAGTTGGAGATCAACTATAGGGCAAGCTTGGTCATGTTGTAGAGCTTTCAAGTAAACACTTTGCATACTTTGAATTCAAAATGAGACTCTAAACTCTATACAACACATTGTTGAAAGAAGAGTACCTCTCTAAACTCTGACTTTGCCATGAAGAGAACATTGCGCATGGTGTGATACTGCAAGCATCAGATGAAGTTAAGTCGTCTGAATAGTTAGTAGGGAATAAGAACTTAAAGTATCAAGAAAAGAAGATGTAATGGCCATCTTCAAGTCTTTATACAACTAGGTTCAAGTGTAAAACCCAAGAAAATCAGTGAATATGAGATAATCAATACCTGCCTCAAGTGAGTGCAGGTAGCTTGAACAGCAGTATCAGACCATGAAGCTCCAATGGATTTAGATACAAGCAGCCGTGCAGCTGACATAGGTAAAAGTCTCAGCGATGCAATCAGAAAACTTGCTGTAGCCGACAGAACAGAAGACCTGCACAACATGATAACGATTTCACAACATTCTAAATAAAGACTGATTGGTTCTTTCCTATCGAGGATTCGTATTGAGAACAAAAGCTCACGCTGCAAGTTTGCCAATTAATGATTGCTTTGTTGATTGTTGGTTCAAAGTCAAAAATGGATATAGGCCAATGCAATATACCACCTGCAAAGCATTCCAGAGAATAATATAAGAAAAATCACATAGCACTGAAAGAAATTGTGATGGAGAAAGTACTACTCTTAGAGGAAGCCATCTATACCTTGTCCGAGAATTTCTTCAATAACTCAAGGGATATATAAGACCCAATAGAATGCCCAACCTACCAAGATCAATTAAGCTTAGAGTTGTAAATTTTCATGAAAATCTGGAAATCCATCCAACTAATGGACATATATATTTTGGTCATAAGAAGCAATATGTCAATGGCTTATACACATGACAGTCTTACCAATATTATTGGAACTTTCACACTCTCCAACTCCTGTCTGATAAAATCAATCTGTATGATAACTAACAGATTAAGATCTTAACTTCACAGGATGAACAATACAAGAACCTAAAGGCTTTCAAATCCAAGAGCAATGAAGAAAAATGATTTTTATTACCTTATGATCAATTTGTTCTTGAAATGAAAATAGCCTCCCAGACTCCCAGTCCTAAAAGTGAAAATAATCAAGTATCATGAAAGCCTATCAAACTAAGATATTATATGAAGAGAACCATCAAAGTTTACACACAGTAAAACCTGAAACCAAAGTTAACGTACCTTGCTCGTGTGAGATATTTGCCCAATAGCTACACAAATAAAACAAACCACTCCACCATTAGAGATCAGAAGAACAAACTCAAACTCAGAAATAAACAGCTTCCATCTTAAGGACTCAAAGAAATCAAACTCGAAAAGTAGAGCAGCCATACCAATTACAGAAGCATTTCCACCAAGAAACTCGTATAAAGATTCCAAAAAGTCCTTGTAAAATGACACAACTCCTGAAAAATTACAAGCCAATGTATGAAGCACACTAGTATATACACGTGCATGCATAAGAGTCTTGAGCATAATAATGAAACCTGGATTTCCCGGAATAAACAATACATGGAATGTGGGATTCTCAGCTTGAATTTCCATCATCTCCGTCATCGAACTTTGATCACAAATACAAAAAACAAAACAAAAAGTGTAACTATAGTCAAAGAAATTAGAAAATTTCGTAAAAGATTAATGTAACAATACCCAGAAACTCTGCACAATCTGGATTTAACATGTCTTTTAGTTTCATTCATCAATTTGTTTTGAGTCTCCATGTCTCCGGTCACGCGATTCAACTTATATCTTCTCTCAGAACTGTCAACACTTGAAAGGAGAAGATCGAGAGAATTAATGAGACAACAGAGAAACCACTAAAAATCAAAACTTTGCAAAATAAGTGAAGAAGCCTTTTAAAGTAAACCAAGTGAAGAGAGCACAACAATGCACCTGAAACAACAGGAGTAGATTAGATACTTTGGAGAACTGAACCACCGATCGGAGGAAGAAAGTAACGGAGAGACGGAGTTACCCAAGGTAGAAGAAGAAGACGCATATTTGCAGCAATAGTAATACGACCTCGTTTTGAGTAACGCGACGTCGTTTTATGAGTTTGGGTGTCGTCAGGCTTATCTCCACCTCATACTTCCACTACAAAGAGAGGTGATTGACAGATAGATAAGAGTGTTTGGTAGCTCAGACTCAGAGAGTCACAAAGTGTGTGTAGCAGCAATGGCGTCTGTTGCTTCTTCAACTACTCTCATCTCTTCTCCCTCTTCTAGGGTTTTTCCAGCAAAGTCTTCACTTTCCTCTCCATCTGTTTCTTTCCTTCGAACCCTTTCTTCTCCTTCCGCATCTGCTTCTCTCCGCTCCGGATTTGCTCGACGCTCTTCCCTCAGCTCCACTTCTCGTCGGAGCTTTGCTGTCAAAGCCCAGGCCGTAAGTTTATCTAAATGTCGATACTTTTCTTATTCGATGTCATTGAAATCTGAATTCATTAGCCTGTTATAGATTTCACTCTCTTCCTACTTGTTAGCCCTATAGGTTTTGGGGAAATAGTTAACGATTTATAGGTTATGCGACCGTGTTTCTGCAGATTACTCGAAAAGTTCAGAAATTTGAGTGACATTTTCGTTTAGGGTTGTTAATTTCTCTGGTGAAGTGAAATTGAGTGACATATGAGCTATACTCATTGACTGATTAGTATGTTCGGATGAGGTCTATGTAGTTTTGGTATAGTACCATGGTTATCTGATTGTCAATTTGACTGATCTTTCTCCTTAGATTTGATGTGTTAACGAGTTTTAATTTGGTGATTATAGGATGATCTTCCACTGGTTGGAAACAAGGCGCCTGATTTTGAGGCAGAGGCTGTGTTTGATCAAGAGTTCATCAAGGTACTTACAGCAGTTATCAATCACAGTTGCTGCTTCTAGTTAATCTGAGATTAAGTTTAGTTTTGAAGCTGAATGAGTAGTCTTTAGTGTTTTTTATTTAGTGAGTATATGTCTTATTGTGATTGGAAACTAATTGGTAACTGATGAATGTATGGTTTCAGGTTAAGCTCTCTGATTACATTGGAAAGAAGTATGTGATTCTCTTTTTCTACCCATTGGACTTTACTTTCGTCTGCCCAACAGGTTAGCATTGCTCGAGAAGTATATCAAAATTGAATATCCAAGGTTCCCTCATCCTTGAGTCCTAATCTTTCTCATTTTTTCCTTATGTCTTTTAGAGATTACTGCCTTCAGTGACCGGCATTCAGAATTTGAGAAGTTGAACACCGAAGTATTAGGTGTTTCTGTCGATAGTGTGGTAAGTATCACTATACATTTACTATGTTCTCATTTTACTCAGTTCCTCATCCTTGGTTGACATCACCATGTTCTTATCTGTTTGCAAATTTTTGATTCATTCTTATTTCTGTGTGTCCTCGTAGTTCTCTCACCTTGCATGGGTCCAAACAGACAGGAAATCTGGAGGGCTTGGTGATCTGAACTATCCCCTTATTTCAGATGTCACTAAATCAATCTCAAAGTCGTTCGGAGTGCTCATCCATGATCAGGTAATTGTTAGCCTTTAAATCTTGGCTACCTTCCTTTAAACTTTCGAAGTGTTTGGGATAAATGAAAACAAGAACTTTGTTTGTGTAAGAACAGGGAATAGCACTGAGAGGACTTTTCATAATCGACAAGGAAGGAGTGATCCAACATTCCACCATCAACAATCTTGGTATTGGCCGAAGCGTTGATGAGACAATGAGAACCCTCCAGGTAAAGATACAAATAAATACACACAACTCCAAAAACCGCTCTTTCCTTTCACTCGATTTCCGGTATGCTTAATACGTTTTCAATGTTGCAGGCATTACAGTACATCCAGGAAAACCCGGATGAAGTCTGCCCAGCAGGATGGAAGCCGGGTGAGAAGTCAATGAAACCCGACCCAAAACTCAGCAAAGAGTACTTCTCAGCTATTTAGAAACTCTACTATGATAGCAAAAAGGTACAATCTTTGTTATATGTGAGCAGAGTTTTTTTTCTTGTACGCTAAAACAATCCTTTGTTTGATTCTCACTTTGTCCCCAAAATTATAATAAAAAACTTTTTCCGTTAATGGAAGTCTTATTGTGTTACGCCTACAAATTCATATTCAGTTGATCACTTACCTAAGCATGTACACTGTACATATTAATGGTAAAAATCAAGACCATTTTGTGATCTTCTTTGATAGCACAGAGAAGCCATTGTTCTACCATATACGCTAGTCATATTAAAGGACCTGTAAAAAAACCAAAGGACAGAAATTATAAAACTATCATTTCTCTTTCTTTAATGCATCTATATGATAATTATGATCCTTAAAAAGCTGATGCTACCTGTAAAAAAGTTGCTCATGTGTCCCCCTGCCAACAAATTCCAACATCATTAATCATCATCAACCCAACCTCCTCCGTCAACTGATGACCGGTAAACGCCGGTCAACTCTCCTGCTTTAACTACACTACGTCCCGGTCATTATTTTTTCACACTCTCTCTCAAACGATGCATGCCCTCACCAACTCCGGCGCCGTACTTCTCGCCGTGTTACTCTTCTTTCTGCTCATCCTTTTCGCCGAGCTCTCTTACATCTTTTGTTGCCGCACCGGATCTTTACCGTCTCCGGCAAGTAAAGAGGTTCTTTTCCAATTCTTGATGTGTTGCAAGAAGAATCACCACCACTCTCGTATTGAGCCATGCACCGGTATTGTTTCTGTACAGATGGAGGAGGATGTTGTTGCTGCGGCGGTGCCTGAGGAGGAATTCGCGGCGGCGGACAAGTGGCGGGTGTCGAGGCTTCTCTTCACAATTGAAGAAGAGGATTTGGAACTGGAAGATGATGATGATGATGTGATCTCTGCGGAGGTAGATAATGGCTTCGAAGTCCAAGTTGATATTCCGGTGGAGTATTCCGGCGATCCAACTCCGTTCTTGACGCCGTGCAACTCACCTCCTTACTTTACTCCTTCGCCATCTCCTGGTCGGGATATGGATGACGTCATTGATGTATATGAAGTCAGCAGCAGAAACTGTTGTTTCAATTTCCAAGGCTCTCAGATGTGTTAACATTTTTTGCATAATTCCAATGGTTTAACAGATTAGGTGGAACATTTTCGTAATTATTTACAGGTTTTGTCGGAATTATTTGTTCTTGTTTTTGGTTTATATAACTTTGTCGTCATTTTTTCCCCGGCAATTTGAATATTCATCAACACAACTTGGTTCAACGCGTATATATGTTTGGTTCTACGTACATTAGAATAGGACGTAATGTGTTAAAGTCGTGGAGATGACGACGCTATGAAGTATGGAATGGTTCATTGAAACTTTTGTTTGGTTATGTTTTATTTTGTTGTTACCTAAACTAAATGAACCAAATTATTTTGGTTCCCTTGACTTTGATTTCCGTTTAGTTTCAAGTGTGATTAAATTACTAAATGTTTAGGTATTTTTGGGTCTTGTAATTTTATGAGATACATAGTTGGTCTTAGAGACCAAAAAAAAAAATGCACCTTTCAAGAAAAATTTCCAAGAAGACAGCATCATACTACAATACTGAATTGACTGCACATATAAAAATTGACTCGACAGAGAATTAAAGGACATGAGTCAGGCCTCATGGCAAGTAAAAAAAAAAGAAGACCTATTTTTAAAGAATTGAGAAAAAAAAAGTTTACCAAAAGTGAAAGACAGATAATGTTTTTAGCTAGAGTTGTAAGTTTTAAGTTTTGGTAATATCTCAGGATGAGCAACCAGATATAAACCACAAGAACCGAAAAAAAAAAACATATCATCTATACATTGACACTATTTAGATGAATGTCTGCAAATGAAATTGAATCAGCAAACTTGCGTTCATTTAAACTCATATTAAGAACTTGGAAAAAAATCTATTGTTTGGCAATACTAACTTTTGTTTTCTGAACTTTGGCTTTTCTTTTTTCGAAAACGTTGCTAAAAAGCCAAAGAAAAAGGCTTACAAAAGTAAAGATGTTTTATGCCGTTTGGATTAGCTTTTAGTGCGATACACACAAAAAGCAATTTGTTATCCAAATTCTATCCCGCGTTTGAAGTGTATACTTTAGTCATTGGTCTTAGTTCTAATTGACAATTGAGTAAGTGCATTTCGATTGGTTTTCATAGGAAAAATAGAGTAAGAACAAATAAATCAACATAATCCATATCAAGCGAAGAAACAAAATCTAATGTAGATAAATAGAAGAAAAAAAACATGAAAAGAAAAAAGAATTCATAAAACTTGGAGTTTACTAAGATAAGTCAAAGTCACACTGCACCGGTTGAAACTTAAACCCTCCTGTAGAATTAGAGGAACCAAGAGGAATCTTAAGATCATCACACTTAATCTTTGGTTTAAGCTTCCACGACTTTATAAACCAAAACTTAAACCTAACACTTAGCCTCAATTTCGCATTAATCCGATAAATCCCAGATTTCTCATCATCTTTTAGATCTGTTCTCGCTCCGTCGCCGAGCACCACCAGATTCTGTCCTTCAATTTTGGTTAAAATCACCGTCGTATTCTTATGCCCTTGATAAAACGACGAAACGTTCGCAGATCCGAATCTCTGATCTCCGTAATAGCCACTAACCGAGAACTCATCGTAGTAGACTCCGACTCGTTGATTAGGGTTACGGATTGTGAAATTGAGATCGAGACTGTAATGGAGGTTGTTGTTTGGATCGAAGCTGAATCGGTTCAGATTAGCGTCGGCGACGTAGAATTTGACGGCGTTTGGACGGAAGATGAGCCAGAGGATAAGAGCGGCGACTCCGAGGATTACGGCTACAGCTATGAGGATGTTGCAGATCAGGCTTAAGATGCAGCAACCGCAGCAACGTAGACAGCTTCCGAGGCAGCTGAAGCAACAGCATCCGAATCCAGGTGAGTTATAGCTGCGGTGAGCCTTAGGCGGTGGTGGAATTGATGGTCCGTAGTACGCGCCGTTTAGGTATGGTTGTTTGGACCCCATGTTGTTCGACGAATTGCCTCAGAGAGAAATTCAAAACAGAGGTTTCAGAATTCGAATTTGTTTAGCCTAAGAATAAAAATGGCTCAGTGAAGAAGAATAAGAAGATTATATAGATAGAGAAAGAGATAAATTCTGCTTTTAATGAAACGCGTTTTATTTTTAATTAAGGAAACGAATTCAAAACGACGCGAATATTTGATTTTGTTGGTCTGATTTGGTTAATGAATGAAGGATTTGGTCAAGGAAAATTAATTGTGACCATTATTTGCTATTTTGTTGTTGTTATTGATAGATAACCAAGATCGGTTATACTTAACCAACGGTTTAATTTTTTGAAAAAGAAGTGCCGTTACGTTTTGAATGTGGTCAGAGCTTTTTCAGCAATCGAGAAGCATTTCAAATGTAAAGGTTTAATAATTAAACGTCTAGCCACTATTGTTACTAAAAAGAAACAATTTATTTAGTGTGCAGCTCCATAAAACTAGGTTTAAGTAGGCGTTATTTTCAAGTTTGTTTCTCAATGCTAAGGAAGAAAGTAGGAATATGTAAAATGTGATGAGTGATATCCCAAATTGTAGAAGGCTTATCCCAAATTCGGCCCAACATAAAATAGTGTAGCCCGTTAGTAGACGAACATAAAGACGCTACTAAAACCCTAGTTTCATGGAACTACACTAAATATAGTCATGAACACATAAACTCAAAATGTCTAAGATAGAGATCATAATTATTAACATTTTTAAAACACTTAATTTGTTTGAATGAAGAATTATATTACAAATAGTTGATCAGTATTATTTTGAGATAGATCCACTGCATATGTAATCAATATTGATTCATTCCAAATATGCATGCACTGATGCACGCACTATTGATCAATGATCAACTATCTAAAGTTTCCGTTGTTGTAAATTATTTTTAAGTTAGGTAGCAAAGGCCATTTTTCAGAAAATTATGTGAGTTTGGCTGAGCATTACTCGGACGTTCTAGTGCCTTTGTGTGAACAGCACACACAGCACGTTCATAACCACTTTATTTTTATTGAAAATCAAAGGAAATCCAAAGTTAGGTTTCTCAACTTTATTTGAGATAGAAGTATGGAACGTTGCTTATATACTACTATATATCATGTGACTGATATCCAAAGTCTTATTGGTGACTGACTTTTTTCGTCTAACGTTTCTTATATTATTTTCATTCCCAACTTAGATAATAAGTTTTAAAGGACCATATTCCCCTTTAATTTCTTTGGTCAATTTCATGGACCACATTATAAGTTAAATGAATGGAAATGCAGATAAACGAGAAATAAGTCTCTAGACCGGATTCTGATTTTCACAATTCAAGATCCAAGAATATTCACGGTAATCCAAGAATATCCACGATAATATCCACGATAATATCCACGGATTCTAAATTCTTGTAAGTAACGTTATGTATTAACTTTATTTCAATGTAGCAAAACTCTAGGAGAATGGGCTTTTAAAGTGCACGAAAAACATTTTTTTAAGCCAGACACCAACAAATAGAACTTATCTATAAATCCATAGATGTGACTAAAAATAATCCAATCCACAAAATTTATCTTTTTGAAATGTCTTATTTGTTGTAGAATAGTCTCTATATAAAATGCATCTCTCTATTTAATTTAATAAAAAGATGGAGACAAATGGACAATGACACCATCACACAACGTCCACAAAACATTAACGAGCCTAATCTATTCAACTAAAAATTAATCTCCATCGCCATCAAACTTTACCATATACATAAGAAAAAGTCATCAAAAGTCGATTTGACAGGATCAGAAGATGCATCAAAATCAGCAAAAAAAATACTTCGAAAAAATCATCACAACTTATAATAGAATTTAGAATTCAACTATAATAAAAAAAAAGTATACATATTGAAATTCTTAAAATTCGTTACAACATCACGAATCTGTAATATTTGCTATTCGTATAAGCAAAATGTACAATTCACATCACTAAGACAGATTACTTAACGAAGACGTTTAGTTACCTTATTTTTCTTCGTCGCCGTTTCACACACTAACACTACAACTAGTGGTAAACGTATACTTAACGGCGTTGTCTCCGACGATAACTCCGTTAGCTTTGTTACCGAAGTTTATATATGCTGGACACTTCACATGAAGATGATACTTCCCGGTGATAAAAGTCCCAACCTTCCACCTCACTCTACCATCAGCACGAATGATCAACAAAACGACACCGTTATCTTTATCGGTGTCAAGACTAACGCCGTTAAAAGGAGCGATGGGAACGGAGGTTCCGTAAACAAACGGCGACCAGATGTCGACATCTTTGTGTCCCTGATACGTGGGAGGGATTGATGTTGGGAAAGTGATTTGTTGGCTCCGGTAAGTAGCGTAGACGTCAAGCCGGTCGTAGTAAATGCCGATTTTGTTGTTAGGGTTCCGGGAAGAGAGAGTGATTTGGAAGTTGGAGGTGAGGAGGTTCGGTGGATTGCCGGAGACGTTGAAGGCGTAGACGGTGGCGTCTTGGAGGATGAAGCGTGGCTTTGATGGTTGGAGAATTGCCCAAATGAGGAGGATTGTTAGGAAGATGATGAAGAGGACGAAGATTATTGACCAAAATATTCGCCTTATTAGTTTCCGGCGAGAGTGGCCGTGGTTTTCACAGTCTTTCATGGTGGTTGTTTTTTTTCTTTCTCCGACGGTGAGTGGTGGTGGTGGGGAGAAGGTGGAGAAGTTGTTAAGAGATTTTTTGTTTTAGTGATGGCTCTAAATAATGGGCTAATTATATGTAGGATTTATAGGAGTGTGATAGGGAAATAAAGGTATTCTCATATTATAAACTATAATAATTCTCCCTAATATTAAAGGTATTCTTTAAAAAAAAAAATTGTAATCAAAACAAAGACCCTTTTAAAGAAACAAGTATTCTACATTTTTATTTTCCATTTAATCACAACAATATATTTTTAAAAATCATGCTAACCTTCTTACATAAAATTTATGTTGTGATATATTTATTGTTAACTGTCATTTTGTATTCTCTATAATTCATTTTGTTTTTTTCCTACATTTATATAAATGTTGAAAATTTATGAATGCGTGATTGATGTGGTCGGTGCAAGTGTTCTTTAGAAAGGTGACTTTATGTGTGGTCGAAGAATTTTTCATCGGCTCCCCTCCAACCATAATAAGCAATTCAACTAGCTAGTTATAATTTCACTTTCAGCTTCACGATATATAAAAAATTCATTATCAGTAGATTCTCTAGTGTGAAATCAAACTACATATATAGTAACTTGCTTGTTTCAAACAGTAATTTGTGTTTGTTAAATTTGATTTTTCCATGATCATGGAACTCGGATTTGTACCATCCCTCAAAATAAAAAGTTCAGAAATTTGGAGCTGTCACATGGGTAAATGAGTTTTCACTACAAATTATTAGTCCATTTGTGATACGAATTTATAGACCAATCTAACTTTTTATTTATTTAATGATCATATATTGCGTATACATGTGTGGATTAATAATTTGATAGAGATTGAAAGAAAGTTCAATTTATCCACGTAATTTCCAATACAGAAAAAGAGGACGTAAGTGACCTAACACTAGTTGCCAAAGCAGAAACCACCACTTTTTCCATCATTTTCCTTGTCGTGTTACGTTGATTAACTACTCTAAATATTCTGTAATTTTGGAGAGAAAGTATTAGACGGGGCACTAATTTCTCTATCGGTATCGGTCGACATATATTTGGTCTAGTCGTGATTAAAGTAGTTTTCGAAATTTTAGACAATAGCGATATTAATAGGGAGGGTTCTTTTCATCTTTGGCGTAAAAAAAGGGGAATAGCTTGAATTCGTGAAACAAAAGAACAAAATCACGAAAACGGCCTTCATAGTTCATATTTTTGCCAATATAGTTATTTTATATATCATCAAATACGCTTCGTATTGATATTTTACAAAAAGACATCTAATAATAATCTACCCTTTCTATTAACAAACAAACGACCTACAACAACTGTAAAAGTAAAAAAGGATAACAATAACGTAGTGGTTTAATAAGTCACAAGCAATAACTGGGTGGCCTATGGGGAAATATCTACCAGCCGAAGATTGGCTTGTGAACGTGAGGTGGTACGAGATTCAGATCCTTGCAATGTTGATTATCATAGTCTTTTGTTCTTGGTGTTGCTCCAGTGCATAGTCTCAAGAAATCGTTCCCTGTTAGAACATAGTGTGAGAATGCCAATCCTCCATCGACCACCTCGTTAAAGCTCGGAACCGATCTTGATTTTCGCATCTTCCTTCCTCCCTCTCCATTGTTTAAGATCTTATCGAGATCTGAATACTCCATGAACCTCTGTGTTGCTGCTTCCCAAGAGAGATTGTACATTTGTTCAGGAGTGAGAGGTAGTGGCTCTTTCGTCATTGCTTCTTGCACTTTGGACACAAAGTCTTCGGATGTTTTGTAAGTTAAGCAGTTCGGGAATGATCTAAAGAATTCGTTTGAAGGGTGATCTGCACACACCACAAACTTCCCCATGGCTAGTGCTTCTGCGGTTGCTGTGCATAGAACATCGCTGATGCTGGGGTTTATGAACACTTTGTACCTTCATCAAGATGTGGGAAAGACAATCAAAGAGCGAAACCTTAACAAGTTTTTAAAAGCAAAGCACATTTTTCAGAACTTACTTGTGAAGAGCATCGTCAGCGTGGTCCCTTCCTTTGAGGAAATTGAGATTCAAGTCATGTTTCTTTGCTGCACGTTGGACCTCGACTGCATCTTCACCGTTCCCATATACATCTAGATTGAAGCTCCCAAGTTCGCTTTTGTGTTTAGCCATCAGATCTATTAGTTCTCTGTATCCTTTAGCCCACACCATTTTTCCTAAGAAGTATGCACCTTTTGAGAAAGCTTGTTCACCACGGGATCTCTCTTCAGCAATTTTCTCCCCAATCATAAGGAACTTGGGATTGACACCATGGACATTGCATACAACAGACTTTGGTAAATCTTGTGTTGCCGCAGAGAGGCGAAGAACCTTTCATGAGTAGAAAATATGTATTAGCTCGTGTACTATTTATTAGTAAAGAGGATTCAAGCAACAGAACAAGGCTTGAAGAAATAGAGTAGATGATTCACCTTGTCACAATACGCTCGTGTGACCCAATTGTTTACATGGTTCACAAAAAATGCTTGAAGAGCTCCATTCTTCTCCCTCTTGATGTACTCTAAGTAGTTTGTGTGGACAATTCCAACAACATGGTTGAATTTATCAGTCCAACGCTTGCCGTGATAATACCAGTTGAGATGTTCAGGTTCTTCAAGTATAGCAATGTCAGCATCTTTTGACGATATAAATTGAGAAGTGTCACCAGCAGGAAATATGCTGCGCCTTTCTTTTGAAAACTATAAGAAACCAGAAAGCTCAGTTACTCTATAGAAATAATTGAAAAACATATTGGCAGCCATAGAAATAAAAAAATAGAATCCAAAATGATCAACATACCTTTCCTGGGTAAAAGGAGATTTTAAAATCAGCCTTGAAACCAATCCTTTCCTCCAACCATTTACGTATATAACTCTCTTGTTCTTCAGGTGAGCTGAAGGTGAGATTGTTTGGATACACTAGTTCTTGATCAGATTCGCAGAGCCAAGGAACCACGAGAGTAACACTCTGTTTTGCAGCTTTTGCCAAATACGCCGCTCTGAATAGCGGATTTACAGCTGTTCCGGTCATCCAAGGAAGACTAGCTGTTGTAACAATTGCCACATGCCTTTTGTTTTCCGGTGTCTCAGGCTTCACAAAATCAGTCCAAAACCCACCATCATAATGGTGTCCTGTGCTTTGAAGAACACTGGCTATCCTCATATCCAAATCAACTCCATGGTTATCATTTTCAATTAAATCGGATGCTTGTGCAGATGGCAGACGCCAAAGTTGTTGGCTCTTGCATTTGCAAAGGCTTTCTACTATTCGGTCACATGTATCTGAAAGAAAATTCAGCAGAACAGAATCAGGAACTTTGTATGTAAACACTGAAACTATAAGATAATGTACAAGAAAGGGTGTTTAAAACCAATAACCTACACATCTAGAAATTTTTATGTCTACGGCAGATGTCATTTGATTGATCTGTCTCATACAGAATCTAGACTTACACATATTTGATATCCAGGATTAGTGTGATAATGCAGAACATCAAATCTCACCATCTAAACTTCTGGTGAAGCAAGCAACCCACTTAACAAAGACACTCTAATATCAGAGAGAAGATTCAAACTTTTGACGGAAAAACCACCTATGGTAGAGAAACAACTCAATACATACAACAGACAAAATAATTAACCATCATGAAGAGAAAAATGCAATCTTACCCTTTCTAACACCAATCTGATCAAGAAAAGGTTCAGATTGTCTAACCAAACATGCCAACAGTTCAGGTACATCCAACGGAGGGACATCCTGCACCAAAGTAAAAGGAGGCCAAGTTAAACTCCCAATCCAACACTGAACTCGACCTAAAAATATATAAAGTAACAAGAAAAACTGATAGAGCTCCAACTTCCAAATACCAACCTTAGCCTCATCAGTTTCTTTGTAAATTGATTTCTGCAAATAAAACAAAAGAAAAAAGCACCATTAGAAAAGTTGCCAAACACCATAAGAAACTCAATCAATCATTCCAAGAACAGTAACTATCAAGTCAGCATACGAAAATGTCGTGGCTATTGAAAGAGAAGCCACTTCTACAGTAAGATAGAAGAAACTTTTGAAATAGGTTCCCAAAAAGTTGGAGAAACTTACAAAGCTGGTTTTGAGCTTCTCAACAAATTCACTGTTCTTGAATCCACTCAATATTTCTAACGAGCTTCGTTTCTCAAACTCTTTAAATCTACTCTTCAAAGACCTAATCGGTTCCCAATCACCGAAATAAGCTTCTCCATCTCTCTCAGCCTCCGCGAAAAACTCCGTAAACCTAACCCTATCACTATTACGCCGTCTCCTCAATCTACTCATCTCCAAAACTCCCTGACGCTCATCCAATTCCATCTCAGACACAATCGCCTTCTTAATCGCCGATAGATCCATTCCAAGCTTCGCTCTCGCAGGTCCCCATCTCTCCATAACCTTGCGACTAATCTCCGGCGCCGAATAAACCCTACGAAACTCCGAAATCTTCGGCTGAAGCTTCTTCATGATACCAATTTCATTTGAGAAAGACGACGCCGATGGTGAACCAACGGGAAACGCAGACCTCGCCGAGTTATTGAGGAAATTCTCGATCTCTCTATCGAACGTTGATGCTAGATTCTTAACAGAGTTAGCTCTGTCTCGCATCAGCTGCAAATCCGCATCTGCTGAATCCCATACCTCTCTCCATCCTTTCGACAAAAACGATAACGCGTTTGTTGAGGATAACGTCATTGAAAGAGACGAAGAAGAAGATGTTCCGGTCGTCATTGACGTAGATGACGGAGGAATTAGAGTTTCCTTTACCATGACTTAGGGTTTATCGTTTCGTCACGACGATTTCGTGAGAGTGCTGCTAATAAGGTTTTCTCTATCTGTTGAGAGAATTTGGGAAGAAGAAGAAGAGAAATTGACGGCTGAGATTAATTTGGATTGTTTTATTTTTTTAATTCTCTTTCTGATTATTCTGGAAGATTAACACGTGGAAAATAAACAAGTCGGACGGACGATAGGCGCTCTTTACTGAAGCCTTGTCCCGTGAGACCGTGTCCAACGTGGCATGGGTTCCACATCATTGATTACGTGGCGTGTTGTGAGTGGTTGACGAGATTATCCGATTGTGTCGGATTTAACTTAGGAATATGCTGGAATCGAAGAATCTGGTCCTACGGGGCATGGTATTGACAATGACATTTAACAAAAAAAAACATTGGAAAGTGATATCAGTGGACGTAATTAGACCGTAACGAGTTCCATTAACGGATCAAAATAGAGGCCGACTTAACCAAAACAACCAACGGACGCCACGCGAGACCTTGTGAAATTGTTAGAAATTTAGCAAATTTTGATACCATTATACAATAGTAGAACCTTTGTCTTCACCATCTTGACCATATATATATCATACAAAATATCACGGTCGACATGAACTCTTGCTCAAGAGTTTCTAGTGATTTGCCTTTGATCGCTCTCGTTAAAGCTTTTTATCAAAGAATACCAAATAAAAATAAAAATTAACAAGCTCAACTTACGATAAATTAACAAATTAAATTGAATCCAAATGGTAAGCTTGAGAAACGTCCCTGTATATGAAATTGAATCCAAATCATGGCTCTAGATATTCGAGCTGACAGAGAAATTCATTAGATAATGAATAAGCTCAAGATCACGCACGTGTCTAGCCAATATTCATCTTTCATGATCTTCAGGTTTGTATCCACTTATCCCCAATCCTGAGATGCATTGTTTCTAGAACTGGAGCCTTGCTTAGCAGCAGCAAATCGTTTACAAAAGCTGAACCTATCTCATGCAATGGAGTACCACATAGTCAAGCCTTGGAACCAGTTTCCACACCGAAAGCCACCGTTTTGACAAAAGACTCGTGGCTACAACATCTTTTGTGCTAACCAATGACAGTATCTTCATGAGCAAGTCATCACTCAGGTCACAAATACTACTCATATTAAACTTCAAATCTCATCTGCTCGCTCTAAATCAGCCTCACTGATAACAGAATTTATTTTCAATTCAGCCGAACTAGAAGAATTCATTAATAATTAAACAAAATCCTAACGAATCTTAAAAAGAAAAAAAAAACAGAGACTTTTAACGGTGGTAACAAAAGAGAAAAAAAAGTAAGAAAGAGCCCTAACTAATTCAAGGTTCACTATCAAGTTCAAATTCGACGACAAAGTAGTCAAAAGTGTTGATGTTATAAGAGCTTACGATGAACAATATGGGGGAGATGAAGAGGTACATAAATTATTTGTGTTTGTAGATTTTAGCTTATATAAGTCTTAAGCGCTTTATGTCTCTCTATGGGTGTCATATGACCCTTATACTCCTTAACTACCTTTGCCACTAGCCTTTCACCTTCAAAAAAGGCGCCAACGCAATTATGTTTGTACAGTAAAACCTCGATAATTTCATAAATTTAATAAATTAATAAATTCTTCTGATATCGAGTTGAGACTAGTGTAAATCGATAAAAAAATAGTATAAATCGATCAAATAATAAGATAATAACTTTTTCAAAATCCTATGTAAATATATGATCTCATGTCATAAATTAATAATTATATAAACTTATCAATATATATATATATATAACTTAAATATTTTTACTACATCGAAATATGACTCTAGTGTTATTTGTTTTTGGTAAATTTGTATTAATTTTTTGTAGAGTTTATTTCTAATATCTTTAGTACAAAAAAAGATTGTATTGTTTACTAAACTTAATACTTGATTTTCTACTTGTAATTAGTTTTAAAAAAGATATAGATTATAAAAAGAAAAGAACATCTTAAATTTCAGGTACCTTAGCTGATTCTTTTGAAAAACATTATTTTTATAAGAGAATGATCATTATTCTAACTTACGTTTGTTGTTAGGAGAGAGTGTCTGAGCATTTTGGAGTGCCAACTTACAGACTACGATTTTACAATTCCAAACCTCCATCTTGTCTCGTTTTGCCCAAAAGACTATATGATAAAGGTAATATTTTGGACCTTGTAACACATAATAGATGTTGAATATTAAAGCCTCCAATTAATAAACTTTGAATTTGTTTTTTATATCTAAGGACAATCTTAACTTAAGCATGTATTTATCCTATCATATCACTAGATTCACTACACATAACACATGACATCTAATGTTATAAGTAGGAAATCAACTACATTATTATCAATGGTTGATTATAATTCTATTAATTGGCAATAACTAAGTAGAATGCGGATATCTCTTATATACTAAATAATGTTCTCTTGAAAGAGTGTGTAATTGTTTCGCAATGAACAAAAATATTCACACAATATCTACTCTAGTCTTCTCTGCTCCCAAAACGTTCTTCGCGGTGGCCGTCGGTAGATATCCTTCATCATGGACAGTGATAAGAACATGACATGAGCTATTGTCTTCTTTCTCGTTGTCGCCATCTAGAACCGGCTTTACACATCCCCTGTGGAGTAATTGATGTTGTCCTATCTCCGCTGATAGTTTTGAATCCAAAGTCTCTTTGAAATGTGCAAGACCAGAGAATTCTTCCACAGCCTCGTAGATCTTCTCGACGCAATTCACGACCTCGATCAGGATTGATGCCATTGTGACTCCGGGAATGATCTCCAAAAGATCTTTATATGTCTCTGGATAAGAAGATTTGAGTGCAATCTTTAAGTTTTTAATGGCCTTTTTGGAGTTGTCAATGTGTGCGTTCACACAAGCACTATCGTTCCTCATTGTTTTAATAGATTTGGCTATGGCTTTTAGGGCTTCACCAACTTCTCTGCTCATAGTCGTGATTGGCTCTTGAATCTTACTTTCGAATTCTTGTGGTGCCTGCTTAAGTAGCAAGTAAAAAAAAAAAAAGAATTGATTGGGTCAAACAATTAGTAATTTTTATCTTTTTGCTTAACCCTTTATTATTTGTTAATACTCTGTCCTTCAATTAAAGATTAGTTTTCTAGAATTTTCACATAATTAAAATGTTTAATTACATATGGACCATTTTCATACTAAAACTTTTCCACAACTATGAAATATACAATTTAATAAACCTAAACATTCTCTATCAAATTTTTCAAAAAATTACAATTTATCAACATCAAGTAATATAGATTCATGATAGGATTATAAAAATTAGTCTCCATATATCAAACAAAATAAAAACGTAATTAAAAGGTCAATCTTCATGGAATGGATGAAGTATGTAATTTCTTATCTAGGGCCATTTTCGTCATTCAGGGGGTTGACATTTTATACACAATGTTTGATATGAGAAGTAATAAACTTATGATAAAAAGTTATTTATGAATGGTAAAGGCACACGAAATAACAAAAAAAAATCAAATATACACACGTCAAGTAACAATACTTATTCCCTCGAAATGGCGATTTAGTTGATTCACACGAACCTTATCGTTTGAAAGAACGTAGCCATTGAGGATTTCTAAATGGACGGCACATTGGCGAACGAGTCCTGCAATTTTCAAGTACTTTTTCCACGGGTGCCGTAACCTGAAACGTCCATGCCCTGGTTCCCATCTTGCAAGATTCGCCTGCAAGAAATCAGTAATTAATTAGTATATATATGAACGTTAAATGATCAGTACTATATATTATTCGTTCAAAACATATACATATACATACCAAACTATCTTCAGTGCTTTTTGATGTTAGAATGCTTTTGTATTCTCGAACACACGAGCTTGTCTCCTTTGAAATCTTCTCCGGTTGAAAATATTCACCCTCGAATCCTTTTATAAAAAGCGTGTATGCATGCATAAGAAATAGATCTATGGTATATATATTCTTTGAAGAAGGTAATTCAAAATGTTGGATATATTTAGTCACCTTCTAGGTACTTAGCAAGTTTGTTAATGTTGTTAGCAATCATCTTGTGAAGATCTTCGCCAGCCCATACAGGACAAATGAAAATCGACACAAGGATGCAGATCGTGCCACCGATAAGAATAGTCGATAGTCTTTGATATGCCATAATCAATATTTCATCTGTACGGTAACCCGAAATCGCAACGAAACTAAATGTGAGTATGAATATCAGAGCACCATAGTCATATCTCTGTTTAATCCGTGGGAAAAACCGCGAAAATGTTGCAGCTGCGCCTAGTGAGAACACTAAGATCCCAAGAACTATGGGCTCTCCTTGATGCCCAAAGAAACGAGCAAGGTGTACTGCCCCAACCCCTAAGGCTCCTGCTATTAATGTTGCAAACCCTCTGTTTAAACCTTTGGAAAGTGTTCCACCTACACAAAAATGGTTATTAGATAGTGTTTTTTAATCAGAATCTTTAATTAATACTACATCCTGTTTTTTCAAGGTAATAAATTAGTACGGTTTGATAGACTTACCAACAGTGAATTCGAAGACCACGACTACGGTAAGTATCGCCCACATACCCGTGACCCCAAAGCTGATGTAGAGTGGTCGCACATAGTACAACAATGACACTAATGTGAGAGCAACCCCCACTTTCATGGAGTGGATGATCCGTCTTGGATCATCTTTCGCAAACTTTTGCACATTCTTTACGCGTTTGGTGACATCGTCTTTGAGCTTGCTAGGGAAATCCTGAAGCCTTTGAAAGAACCCTGCTTTCTTCTCTTGAGCATTCAAATCCATTTCCATATGAGAATCTCAAAGAAAATGTTAAAGCTAGTGAAATTGGCTTATATTCGTAAAACCTTTGGGATGTGTGGTGCTTATGTGGGATAGTTTTGGGCTATATTTATAGGTAGAAAAAGCTTAGTTTGTGAAGAGACAGATTTTTCATTGCTGACTAAGCTAGCAGCTCAACCAATATTTTATGGATTTGATTTTGCTTTTTAAGTGATGGTGATTTTTCTTAGTTAGATCTTATTAATTGATGGATGGCTTTTCATCTAGCTAGCTAGGTAGAATATAGATGTACATGTTGTTATAACGTACGACAAATATAAGACTAATAATTATTTTATATATATTTATTTTATTTACAACACACGGTAATATTCAGGAAAAATGAAGAAAGTGATATGTAGAAAATGAAAAGTTGAAGAAAAATAAAACAAAAGGACCAAGTTGATCGAACCCACTAGAACTCAGCAGAGAAGCTATATATCTAAATCAGAGGTTGAGAATGTTTGCCTATAACTTTACAGCAGTTAATGTTTGTATGATAAAAAGAAAATATTCAGACAACTTTATGTAACAAAATAAATCAATGTGTATTATGATGATTAGATAATGATAATTATATAAATAAATAAAGATAATGTGTTAATGTTATTCATGTGGCTGATAAGTGAATAAAATTGTTATAGCAAGAACTTCTGAACTTGTATATTATTGTTTTGACTTTTGAGCTTTCTTCTCTACCTAACCCATTTTTTCTTCAAACCTTTGTAAATTTTAATATTTTTTAAAAATAAATTTAACATTTAAAAAAAACTTGTAAATTTAATTTAAAATATTTTCATATTAAATTTCTTTAAGAACAAAAAAACGATTAGTTCTACGGTTCACAGTGAACTATTCAAAAATAAAATATTTTTGACTTCTTTATTTATTTATTTCATGAAACTGATACACATGATTTCTGTATCTAAACCGTACGTTTAAAAAAAAAAAAAAAGACTAAAGTTTTTTTTTTTTTTTTTTTTTTTGACAAAAAAAGACTAAAGTTATATATGCTTATATATGCTTATGGGTTTTTTTCTTAAAGGATCTGAACTTATATATGCTATGATCATGATATCTGTAAATTTGAGAAATGGTAGCCATGGAAAGAGGTGTAAGAATTCGAAGATTGATTAGATGATGATTCAATCTCTAGAAAACCACTGATTTATAATATTAAAAGGTGTAAGATGAATTTAAGTGCAAGATCTATTTATAAACAATGGTCATTTCGTCCATTCTTTTATGTTTCTACTTTAGAATTTGTAAAAAAAACACACCACTTATTTTTTTCATTTTGTTGGCACCAAATCTAAGCATTATTCCCAAAGCATAATTCCAAGAATATAACATGAATGTATGATCGAGATTTCATTCTGAGTTCTGCACCAATCCGTACATCGTATATCATATTCTTGTTTTTTTTTCATTTTCACATCTTTAAACATGACAAGATAACTTATCACTACAAAGGAACAATTTTGTGTCACACTAGATTTAATAATGATATACTCTCTGTTTTTCAAAAAGTTTTAGATTGATTCTTGTATAACCTGTGTACATTACTTGCTAATCCATAGCAAATAACTACTTAAGATATTCTATTATATCGACAATGATTCGTTAGAACACAAAATAACTACTCGAATAAAAAAATATTTGTGATTATTAGTGTTCCCTCTGATATGTCTGCATCACTGCATGCTTATGACCAGCTGCTGCAACCTCTCGAGTCTCGACCACCCCTTATCGTTACCGAGTCGCTAATTCTTATGTACCAAATCTGAAAACTTTAGAATTGTAATAGTAATAAGAAACCAAAACAATTAGAATTGAATTTAAAAATCTATTACCAAAACAAGTAAATATTTCGATGTCTTTAGGTGATACATCAATATGAGTTAATTGTTTTGTCCAAATGTTAAAACGTTAGTGATTGGAGATTTCTTGTTGAAGTTGTATATCGATTGATCACATTAGGATTTACAAGTTTTGCACTGAAATCTTGTTGATTAACTTTCTTCACTATATAAGACAATATGTTGGTGATAAATTCCAATAGAACGTAGTGCGTGACTAATTCCTAAACGAAGAAGATCAATGTGACCGGAACTTGGATCTTCTCATAACGTAGGACTGGTCAGCAATATGACATCAAAATTCACAACTATATATAAAAATAAAATAAAAAATCACAACTATATGACAATTTAGCTTAACTTTATTCGTTTTTTTATTATTTTTTTTTCTATTTTTTTTTACTTTTCTTAATTCTGATAATATAGTTCTTATCCCACCTTCATACACATGCTTTTGCAACTGTTATAATTTGCGTGTCTGTCTTTTTATAAATAATATCTTATGTATATTACTTAACATTGAGATCATTTAAATCCTAGAACCGACCCATTTTGTACCCATAAACTTGAGACACACACTCCAAAATAAATAGTCTGTTATAATAAACTCAAGAACCGTGAATGAATTAAATATGTGTGAAGAAGAAAAAGAAAAAAAAATCGACTATGGCCGAGCAAAATGGTTGAGCAATATTTGTCTAGCGCAATGATTGGGCCGAAACATGTTACAGGCCTGAATTAAGACCCAGTCCGTGACTTCTATTCACGTTATGGGCCACTTATTTAACACAAGTATATATCGAACTATGTATCGAATCTAGTTTACCCAACCGAATCAACCATCTTAACTATCAAATGTTTTTAATTAATTGAAAATTTCTTTTTATTAGCTATTATGATCAACACAATAATAACAGATATACCAAAATAAATCAGGCTGTAAATTTGCATTCCAAATAATATCCACCCGTGTCTGGAATCCTGGGGAATGAATCGGCTCAGTGATTGAACATGATTTTTTCTGTCTTGGACACGTGTATGATTGTTGTCGTCTGTGTCTTACGTATTTTATCCAATCTCCATTCAGTGCCATGTTCTTCTTTTAAAACCAAAACTAATTTTAGTGACATGTTAGTTCAAGATATGAAATATTAGCATTTATGTCGTTTTCCATTACTGGTTTACACGTGTAATTTATATCACTAAAATGAAAGGGACCATCAATCCAAAAATCAATCAACCAGAAAAAATCACCCTCTCTACGTCCAAAAGCTAAAGTAAGCTTTTCTAATTAATACTTCACATGTATATGATAGTCAAGTGCAAGTACAGAACAAAGATCCAGATATGAGATTTTGTAGTCTTCTGGAACTTTCTGAAGCTACAGAGAGAAGCTAATCAATATGAGAATGCTATCCGATGTCGTTTTCGCTTAGCATTCTCGCGCACTTGCGTAAGCTCATCTTTCTCCATTCCCATCTTCTTATTTCTTTTTCTTTTTTGTCAAAATCATTTTCTACTTGAATAGGTTGTGAATTCGATTACGAAATTTTAACTAAATATTGTTGGAATCAAGCTATCATATATCTATATATGTCATACTTCTCTTCATGAATTATGACATGTATAATACATAACAGTGAGATAGCGTACGTGAAATAGACAATGACTTGATTAGAACATTAAGAATTAAAATTATGAAATTATGTATAAAATTTGGATGCAGACAAGATGAAAAACTGAACCATTTTCTGTCCACATTAGCTATGCATAAAGGGTCCACATATTTGTATGTATTTGAGTAATCGACCTAATTTTGAAACATGGATTATATTAGTAACTAATACCCGGTTTGGTTGTTTCCTACTATTCTTGTATACTAACATGACCCATGCAAGTTGTCAATAAGTTCATCAAAAGATAATTTGACGTGAGAGGAAACCAACGCCACTAGAAGAAAAATAATAATAATGTTTTGAGAATATGTTAGGTGCTAGTTAAAATTCCGAGGAGCGTTACATCTATAATCTGATGAATCTATGCGTAGGCGCATGTCTCTTTTGCAGATCATTTGTATCTTTTTTGTTTTGTTTTGTTTTGTTGTTTATTTCTTCTTTCTCCTCAAGCATCTTTTGGTTTCTATTTTTAAAATTAAATGGGATATTTGCCTAACTATTTAAACGACCGTTAGCCTAATAATCAATTGGTTTATATCACAGAATGCGTCTAAAATACCAGTTTTTTTGGTGTGACAAACAAATATTTGAATATCTAAACCAAAATACTCATTGTATCAAATTATACACAATACATATATAAATACAAAATTTCGAGTGCCTCTTAATCAGATAAAAGATACTCGCGGGACTCTTGAGGTCGTGAGTGATCTTGTAACCCAAGCCGGTCCAAGGGAAGTGAAGAGTGATCACTGTAAAAGCAAATATTTCTAAAATTGTTCACTATTTCCTAAATTATAGTCCAATTTACTGTATTTACTATTCACCTTTGCCACTTATGGATTGATTCCTCTCGTCTGTTGTGTTTTGGAATTACTATTAGCATTATCTACTTTTTACACATTTTGGACATGTAATTTAATACTTTGAACGAGAATCTATAATTTCTATTTTAAACGCTTCACTTAAATAGATCCTGGAATTGTTTTCGGTATATTTTTTCATGACATTCTTTACATGAAACCTCTTTAATAAACTTGTCAATGTAAAGTAAAAAATAAAAACAATACTTAAGATTGATGTGTTATTTAGGTTCCGATATTCTTGGTCCATTTTCCTCAACCTTTTAATATACGCGATAGAATGATTTTACTTAAATAAATTATCTCAAGACATGAAGACAATGCATCATTACTTTTTAATTGCCAAATTTTCTTAATACACTGAATCATTACTTTTTTTTTTTTTTTTTAAATACAATGCATCATTACCTTTTCTTGGTCCAGATACGAATATTTTGAAGATGAGTACTTGCATTGACCTTTTAACTATGTCCCTCGAGGGCGTGAACCAGTCACCAAAATCAAGAAAATTCTAAAACCTTTAAAGATAATATATACATATCGGTATATACTTCTTTAAATTCTTCAACTGATAGTGGTACGCCATACTTGATTTTTGTTTGTTTTGTTTTTCTGATTAAGATATTCTTACAAATCATCAATTAGTTCACGAACATCAACAGTGAAAAAATATAACCCAAAAAAAACAAACCAATCAACCGCTAGAAGATGACGTCTAATAAATTAATCCAGATATTGTCAGATTTTTTATACAAACATACATGTATATATGATAGTATTGAATTATTGATAGATAAGCTAATCATTATTTATCTATATTCTTCGACAACAAATTAAAATGTCATTTTCGTTTTGATTTTTATAGCGCTATGATATGCTTTCTACTTCATTTTTGTTATCAACAAAAAAAAAATCGTTAACAAAATAAAAAATGAGGAGGAAATTGTTGTTTGTATATAGCATACAAAAATAAACCTACAAATGTTACATGAAACTGTTTACAGATTTCACTAGGTATATACTATATAGTTTGGAAATGAACTAATCATAATTCTAGATTTTCTGTTGTAGCTAGTCAAATATTTATAACAACTAATATGTAAATAAAATAAGGAATACAAAATAATAAAAAGATGTAAAAAAAAAAACCTTTAAAGCCATTGTAAGAGAATTCACTACTAACAGAGAAAGCCCAAACCTGAAGAAGATAACAAAATAAATAACTTTGGTTTAGTTTAGACTCTCTCTTTCTTTGTTTGTATATAAATACACAAACCATTTTATTCAGCTCCTTCTTCTTCAACCTTCGCACGACCTCAAAAATCTCTCAACAACACACAAAAAGATCCAAAATCCAAAATCATCCTCTCCCTCCATTTCGGACGACCCTCTAAATTCTTTTGTCTACCGGAAAATTTTCGATTGGATCCAAATTTTCTGGCGCCTAATTTATCGATTTGGTTTTCTATTGTCATTTTCTTTTCACAGGTCACTCGATTTTCTCCATTTTCTTTTCATTTGGGACTCTCTTCTCGCCGTCGCCATCACCGGAGATAAATTCCGTGGTGCTGCGTTTGGCCTTACCAAAATTTGAGATCTCAATTGAAGAAAGAAACATAGCGAAGAAGAAGACGATCAAGGAATTGAAATTAGATTCTGTTATCTCTCTATCATCTTCAATTTTTTTAATTTGATTGTTTTCACCAAAAAAACAAAAACTATGAACACGACGTTACGTTACGATCCGAGACAGATCTCGAGGCAAACGAAACCGTCAGATACACCATCGTCTTCTCCGTCTCGTAGTAACCGGAGACAGCCTTTGCTTCAGAGAAGTCTCTCTTCTCCGTCACCACGAGCTTCTTGCGGCGGATCTACTCCCGCCGAGTTTTGCGGTGGTACGACGGCGAGTTGCGCCGCCGTGTGGTGTTGTTGTCCCTGCGGACTCGTTAACCTACTCGTTCTCGCGATCTACAAAGTTCCTAAAGGAATCTGCCGTCGCGCTATCAGAAGTCGCCGCCGTAAACAACTCGTGAAGAACGGAATCCTTCCGCCGCTTCCGACGGACGGGAAAAACGAGCGGATGCAGAGAGTTTTTCAGAATTCTGAATTCGCGATTCATCCGTTGGATAGCGACGATGTGTCTGACGACGAAGATGATGATAATTTCTTGGATCTGAAGTATATCGGAAAATCGGTAGCGACGGGGTTTACGACGGAGGAGGAGACTGATGAAGATGATGAGGCGGTGTTAGCATTAGAGAAAGAGATGTGGAATAGGTTTTACGGAGCTGGATTTTGGCGAAGTCCGTCACAGAGAGAATCAGTTTCGTCTCCGAGAGTTTCCAAGTCTCTTTCGTCATCGCCGAGACAATCGTTTACTGAAGTATACCGGAATAGGGATACAACGGTTAGAGGAGGAGGAGGAGGAGCTACGGTGGTGGCGGCGACACCAAGAGCCGTTAGGCATTTTGATTAGGGTAAAGAAAGAGAGCTTATGAAAAAAATGTCTCAAAATGTCTTTTGTTAATAGTTTCATTCGTGTGGCGAGAGTTGTTGTGTGTGTGAGCTCAAAGTGTGTGTCTGCGTTTGTCAAATCTTTGGTGTGTGACTTTATTTGCCTATGGTATGGGATTTTGTGATCATCAAATATGAAAATTCGAAATGGAATTGTGTTTTGTCGAAATGTGACATGACATGAGATCTTTGACTATCAAAGTCTATTGAGGGTTTAGTTTGGATGTTTAATCACTCATAACACAAGGTATAATTACATTGTTAGATTCGCAAGAAGAAGAATAGATCATGAGGTAAATAATTAGTGTGACATGGTCATGGATCAGTTAAAAAGATAAAGATAAGATTCAAAGGGTAAAAGGAGAGTCTAGGGTTTAAAAAAACAAGTGGGGAGCTGTCCTTTTCTTTCAAGGGGGTTTGGAACTTGTAGCCTTGTAGGTTGTGATGTAAACTATGAGGACCACAACAATCAATCAGTACTTGGTCATTAGTGTTAAGCATTAATTCAGGTGTTGCTAACAACTACTACCACCTTCTTCTTCTGCATCTCTCTAATGACTCTTCTTTCCTTTTTCATCTCTGTTTTTTTTTTTGTTAACTTTGACCTGCTTTGTTGTGTTTCAATTGTCTTTTTACTATTACTCACTAATTCAGCTTTGATGTGACCCTACTTCATTTATTTCATTATTTGGTGAATCTCATGCAACTGTTTTTTTGTTTCTTTTTTCAGATGTTTGTAAGAAAATAAACGACTTGTAATTATAATCGAATAGTAAAATGTGTATTTATTTTTTCGACAAAGAGTGGGCAACCAAATGTTCCTCAACCATTGATTGTTGAAATATAAATTTTTATTATTCTAAATGAAATCGTGCGTCTTGTATCGAAAGGAAATGCTTGAGGATTCAACTTATAACAAGATAACATTTATTAATTAAGAAGATTTTGGTTGTTATTTTGTTCTTAATATAAAATTCACGAGGATTGTTTTAAAATGTATTATCTTTCGGCTCTTTCGGCAACTTTTAGTTGATTATACTTGGACCTTACAGTTTCTTGTTATTCAAAGATAACGAATATTTAATTCTTGAATGAGAGGCAAAAGGTCGTCACCAGTATATACTTCTAACTTTAACAAAAATGGCGTCACCGAAATGAATCTTGGATAGCCCATAGATTTTTATATAGCAGTGCCTAGCATCTCTCGACACCTCATTTAGCTTCCCCTTCTCATGTTCATTTGATAGTTGGCCCATTTCGGCCCAATATTTTACATGCTGTTCGTGAGATGGGTTTATGCATGACTTGTGTTTCCTAATTTCAGATCGTTCTAGATGACCTTCTGGGTATATAAAGTGTATGCGATTTTTTGTTTCTTTTCGAAGAAAAAAACGAGTTAGGCCCGTAGCAAAACAATAAGAGAAATCGGGCTTAAGATAAAAGACTTCGAAAAGATGGGTTTAAATTCAGTTGGGCCTTAAAGCCTGTCTTCTTATCAGGCGGGAACAATCAGAATCGCATAATTGTGTTACAATTTTCCACAAGTCCACAACCATTAGCCAAAGACGCTGTCCTCTGGCTCTTTTGATGTAGTTGGACGTAAGGGCACGTGCCAAGTTGGAGAGCGTGAGAGTAACAGGTAAGTGGAATTGAGGTGGGACATTACACGATTCACGAACTTAGCGTAGCAACCAAAAGGTGTCCCAATAAATAAATAAATGATGGTTGTATTAGGTCATACACCGACAGCTTCAATTCAAGCCACGTGTTCTCCCTTCTTCTTCGGCTGCTTCTCTTTGCTTCACATGATGTCTTTCTTTTTTATGTTTGGTTACATATTTCTTCTTAATTTCACTTTCAATTTAAGTATCATTAACTATAGAAAACTGACTAATTAACTACTATCCCATTTTTATCATCTAGTACTCGCCGATTGCCTTAGTCCTTCTTATGTTAAGAATTAAAAGACTTGAGGAAAAGTTCAATTACCATCACTTTCACTACTCTACCGTATTACAGGCAAATATTTAATTATCTAGTTCCGAATATTTTCTTTTAACTATGATTCTTATTTATGATTAATTATGTCCAAAATGTATTCAAGATTCTTTTCTGATTATACTATAGTATTCGGAAATTGATGTAACAGTTTTGTATTTGAGTATCAAAGAATATTATGACCATTGGAATTGTTGCGCATGACTATTTAATATATTACCTAAATCACGGATCAAAAATCAATAGTTATTCACTTTGCATAAGTAGAATTCCATCTGAAGAGTTTAATATAAGAGCAGAGCTTGTTTGTTCTGAAATAGTAATACTTTCATTTATTAAAAAAATAGTTTATCAATAAAAGACAAAAACAAACTGCTGTGTTTATTCAATGATTATAAATAAAAAAGATTAAGCCGACGCTGAGCCGAGACTTAAAAAAGAAAGCCAAAAAAGTCAGAGCTAAAATAATTAAATGTTATTCAGACACCGTGTAGTCCCCACCACCAGCCTGTCCGAAAACCCAAACCTGTTTTGATACACAAACAACACAGACCACCCCCAAAACTCACATCTATCTCTATCTCTCTTCTCTGTCTCTCACTCTCCACTTTCCGATCACCGACGATTCAACAAAACATAGTAAAAAACAAAGCAAATTCTTTTTTTCTCCTTAGTTACTTCTTCTACAGATTATCTCAATCTTACAGAGCACCATGGATCGTTGTATCTATGGTTGCTCCGTCATTACTATCTTCTTCTCCTTCTTCTTCCTCCTCAATGCATCCGCTTTAGAATCGGGTCACCACAACATAACTGGGTCGGGTCAAATAAACTCAAACTCCGTCCTCGTAGCTCTCCTCGATTCTCGTTACACTGAACTCGCCGAGCTAGTTGAGAAGGCTCTTCTTCTCCAAACCCTCGAAGACGCCGTTGGTCGTCACAATATTACTATTTTCGCCCCACGCAATGAAGCACTCGAGCGTGACCTTGACCCGGATTTTAAACGGTTCTTGCTCCAACCAGGTAACCTCAAATCTCTCCAAACGCTTCTCTTGTCTCACATTATCCCCAAACGAGTCGGGTCAAACCAATGGCCTGAGGAGAATTCGGGTCGGGTCAAACACGTCACGTTAGGGCATGACCAAGTGCTGCATTTGAGTAAACTCAAAGGAACAAATGGAAAGAGATTGGTGAATTCCGCTGTAATTACCCGACCCGATGATTTAACCCGACCCGACGGGTTGATCCACGGAATCGAACGGCTTTTAATCCCTCGTTCCGTTCAAGAAGATTTCAACCGACGGAGAAATCTCCGATCAATCTCCGCCGTATTACCCGAAGGAGCTCCGGAAATCGACCCGAGAACCAACCGTCTCAAGAAATCTGCCACCGCCGTCTCAGTACCCGCCGGATCTCCACCAGTGCTTCCGATTGAATCCGCTATGGCTCCAGGTCCATCGCTAGCTCCGGCTCCGGCTCCAGGACCTGGAGGTGCACACAAACATTTCAACGGCGATGCTCAGGTCAAAGATTTCATCCACACATTGTTACATTACGGTGGATACAACGAAATGGCGGATATTCTCGTGAATCTGACGTCACTTGCGACGGAGATGGGTCGATTGGTGTCAGAAGGTTACGTCCTCACCGTGTTAGCTCCGAACGATGAAGCTATGGGGAAATTAACGACTGATCAGCTTAGCGAGCCCGGAGCTCCGGAGCAAATTATGTATTACCACATTATTCCAGAGTATCAGACGGAGGAAAGCATGTATAATTCTGTTAGGAGATTTGGGAAGGTGAAGTATGAAACGCTGCGTTTTCCTCACAAGGTTGGGGCTAAAGAAGCTGATGGCTCGGTTAAATTCGGTTCTGGTGACCGGTCGGCTTATTTGTTTGATCCGGATATTTACACCGATGGTCGCATTTCGGTTCAGGGGATTGATGGTGTTTTGTTCCCAGAGGAGAAGGAAGAAGAGACGGTTAAGAAACCGACCGGTCCGGTTAAGAAAGTTGTTCAGCCGAGAAGAGGTACGTTTGATTCATCTTTTGTTTGATTCAATTGTGTTGTGTGTTTATTGTTAATTGATTCGGTGACATTAGTTATAGGTGAAATGATCTAATGTAGATTCATCGAATTTTCTTATAACATGACCATTGTGACTTGTGAGGGACTAATTATGCTTATAATTGTGTCATGTTACACGGATACAAGTTATAGCTTTTGGGTTTGTGGTTGCTTGAATTGTGATTTTTAGTACATGATTAAGGCTATTAAGATTCAAGACATTGGATTATTCCTATAATCTCCGGCGAAATGGGATATTTCCGGTGAGAAGTAATAGAATTCCGGTGAGAAGTCATAGAATTGAAGATTTTGTGAGGATATTTCAATCAGAAGAAAGAATCATTAGAAGCTTCTTCACATTAGCTAAAAGCATCTTCTCACGTTTACAAACTTCACTTATTATATTGGTTAATTAAATTATTGGGTTTTAGCTTTTTCAAGAACTAATTTAATTAGGTGACAGGAGATTGTGATAGTGATTGTGATAGTGATTGTGATCATGACCTAATAATTATTAAACTATATTATTTAACTAATGATGGAAAATTAAACAGGGAAGTTGCTGGAAGTAGCATGTAGTATGCTTGGAGCTATTGGGAAGGACTCATATCTAAGCAGATGCTGATGAATTCACAAACCTGAAGAGATTATTGAAGGAAAATCTCTCAAGTGTTATCTGTAAACACACACAAAAGGTTAGGATTTGTGGTATTAGTTTCACGATCTTTAGTTACTTTGAATGATTGTTAACCATAAGTGTATTCATAGTTTTCATGATGTTGCTTGCAGGTTCTTTGGAGCAGAATGAAAGATTTAGAAGAAGAGCAAAAAAAAAAAAAAAAAACAAGAGAGTAATACATCAATGTCCAAAACTTCAAAAGAATATTCTTCAGTGGAATATGAGAATAGGGTTTGTTGAGTTTTTTTATATAAAAAATATTTTTTTTGGGTGGGGTTTTGATTTTGGGGTTATAAATACTGTAATTAGATATAAGAACTCATTTTTTCAATTGATTTGGTGTATGAAAAATGAATCAAAAAGTGGGGAGCAAAAGAAAAAGTCTTGAGAACCCACCACCACTTTCTTTCTTCTACTTGGTCCTTTATTTGTGAATGGTTTGGTAAGTAAAATTTCCACTTAATTGAGAATAGTAACATCTTTTCATCATCATTATACCATTAGACAAATAAACAAACGAAGTCTATAAACTCGGGGTACTCTTCTAAATATTTATGTGGCAAGAAAACTCCATTTCTGTTGGGTGTAATAATAGCATTATAGTAATAGTGAAAGGTATGACTTTTTATTATGTATAGACACAAATACAAGAAAAGAAAGGTATTTGGTAAAGAACGATAATGAAACATGTGTTGGAGAGAGGAGATGAGTTGGCTTATGGCTGTCTTGTGAGATATTATTATGAATTGAGACCCAATTGCAACACAAAGCTTCAAGCTTTTTGACTTTTTCTATGTGATCATTGATCATATTCAATCGGTGACTTATCTTTTTTATTCCCCTTCAAACTTGTAAATTAGCTGTATAAACTCTAAACAAAACAGTAATACCATTTCAACCACTTAAACAAGTCTTAGGTCTAAATATGATAATACAATAGAGTGGATTATTTGTTTTTCTTTTTTAACAAAGAACGCACTTCACTTCATAATAATGTTGAATTGTTGAAATGATAAGAGGGCCGGCAATAACACACTAGAAGAACCACCTACTACTCGTCTCCCATTCATATACCCTTAGCTTACCGGTCTTCCATGTTTAGACCGTTTAAGAAAGCTCATGTTATACAAATACATGGACACTAATTCTTAAAAAAGGCCCTTCAATATAAGTGAAATCACTACTAATTGCAAAAAAGTCTTACAAAGGTTTTTGATAATAATTAATTGGTATTTTTTTTTTGAAAAATATGGTCTGCAATTACAAGTAACTTGAGAACAGAGTGCATAATAGCGAATTGACTAAGCTTAGTCAGAAAACTTGTGTAGACTCCTTATTTCTTCTCTTCTGTTAAAGGAGCTGTGATATTAAAAAACCAGGTTTTAAATTGCAATCGTGAGGGAAAAGTTACCTGTCGATTATTACTAAATAACCAGTTAGTTCGTACCTTGAGCGGCTGCTGACTCCTCCTGTGGTGGCCTCATTGCCGGGAAGAAAAGAACCTCCTGTAACAACATATTCCATATCATGAGTGCAGTCAAAACGAATAGATTATTCACTGAAGTGTAAATTTGGAGGTAAGAGAGTGACCTTGATGTTCAGTGAGTCGGTCAAAAGCATAGAGAGTCTGTCTATTCCTAATCCCCAGCCACCTGTAGGAGCCAACCCATATTCTAAAGCATTACAAAATGTTTCATCTAAAGCCATCGCTTCATCGTCTCCAGACTGTCGATCCTTGAGCTGATCAGCAAAACGCTGGCGCTGTACCACAGGATCGTTTAGCTCCGTGTAGGCATTGCAGAGCTACAGTCCAGTTATAACATGTTAGTCAAGCAACTCTAAAGAAAGGACAAGGTCATCATCAGCTTTTTATTTTTTGCTTACTTCATGTTTGTTGATGAACAGCTCGAATCTCTCTGTCAATCCACTCTTCGATCTGTGCCATTTAGCCAAAGGACTCATGATCTCGGGCTGGTTGATGATGAAAGTTGGGTTCACACATGTCGGTTCCAGAAATTCTCCAACAAGCTGCAAAATAAAATAAAAAGGGACAAAATTCAGATTTAAATTTCTTAAACCAAATATGCTAGAAAGGCAGGAGGGAGACAGAAGATTTTACTTTATCTAACAGACGAGCTGTTGTCTGAGGAGGAGGGCATTTGACATCAAACCTCGCACATGCATCAATCAGATACTTGTTAGCTTCTTCGCTAGCCAAGTCTTTTGGTATATTGAGCTTAGCAACCTTCTCTAACTCTCCTATCATCTCAATCCTCCTACAAAAAACAAAAATTGAGTAGATTATTACCAAAGGAAAGTTCCTACAAACAGCTTTATCCTGAAGATTGTGTTTAATCAATGAAGATATTGTCTCAAACCTGAATGGTGGAGTAAAGTCGATTTCAATTGGATCCTTGTCATACCCATTAGCATTATACTTGATTTTATAACCACCTGTTAATTCCTTAACCATGCCACTCAACATAACCTCAGTCATTTCCATCAGGTCATTGTAGTCTGCAAAAGCCATATAGAACTCGCAAGTGGTGAACTCCGGATTGTGGGTCAGGTCTATACCCTCGTTTCTGAATTGCTTTCCTATCTCGTAAACACGTTCCAAGCCACCAACAATAAGTTGCTTGAGATAGAGTTCAGGTGCGATTCGCATGTACAGCCTCATATCTAGATCATTGTGATGTGTCACAAAAGGTCTAGCAGCTGCTCCACCAGCAATCATGTTCATCATAGGTGTCTCGACCTAAATAAAATTTAAGGATATCAAATGCAGGAAAGAACACTTGAACCAGAGGCAATATCAAAAGAAGGTAAAGATTTTTCTTGGGAGAAATTGAACACCTCCAAGAAATTTTTGTTGTCGAGGAATCTGCGGACATAGGAGATGATTTTAGCTCTAGTCCTGAATATCTGACGAACCTCCACGTTCAAAATCATATCAAGATGACGCTGACGATATCTTGATTCCTGACAACAAACAAAGACATCACAAGTTTGCTCGGATAGAAAGAGTCACTAGAATCTAAGCCACCGACAGGCAACAGAGTGAACCACCCAAAAAAATGACATTTAACAATGTAAGAGGCTATAACATTCTCAATAGACCTTTGTAAAAATTACCTGGTCTTTCAGAACATATGCTTCAGGATTTCTCGTTTGACCTGGAACCCAGATTTCAGGTTTCTACAGTAGAGCAAAAAAAGTGAAAGAGGTTAGTGTAAAACGAATAAGGTGACTTAAAAGGTACTATAACAGCCACAGAGAATTTACTCTACCTTTGCATTAACATTATCAGCCTTTCTCGGCATCATGTGGAGGCAATGGGACAGAAGAATAAATGATCGGGGAAAGATACTCAATTCTCCCCTCTTAGTTTTTCCTGAAATTAGAGTAATGTAAACAGTGAAAAAGAATGTTGGGGTAGGCTTTAAGATTGAAAATAGAAGAAAAAAATAGAGGCTGCACGAACCTGGAAACCCAATGACTCCAACAATATCACCACGCTTAGCATTCGAATGGAGCTTTAAGAACTCAGCTTCATCCAATCCTGACTTACTGGAATGATAAAAATGTAATAAATCTAAGTAATGTGCATAAAGTTATTCTTTATAAAAAAGAAGAGAATCCGGTAAACAAAGCATTCACCTTGCATCAGCCATGACTTGGACCTTGAAATCATCACCGTGTAGATCATAGAAGAAGAGCTTGGAAGAGGAAGATCGCTTGCTCATTATCCGCCCTAGCAAAGATTTTCCAATGTAAGAATCAAGCGGCAAATAAAACTTATGCAAATAGCATTTAGCAGTTTAATATACCAGCTAAAGACTCCTCAGCGTTTTCAACATGATCTCCATTGTTCAAACTACCATACGTCTCAATGTATTTAGGAATCGACATTGACACAGCGAACTTGTGAGGATATGGATTCTCCCCTTTAGCCTTCTCAGCCGCAAGATATTTCAATCTGTTCTCATAGTATTGCTGCAACAAGAATATCAACAAGCATTATCTGTTAGAAGATGCATTTCATAAAATCACAAGGAAACTATCGAACAGATTCATACCGTTGCATCCATCTCTTCATCATCTGCTGCCACTGCCTTCTGGGAGCTTGCTTTAGGTGCCTGCATCAATAGAATCAAATCTCAATAACTACGAAAACTGGATATCTGAATCAAATCTGCTACCAAGAGGATTCAATAATCTATGATGACATCCCCAGAATATAGAGAATGTTAGGAATCATAAGAAAGCTAAGAAGAGTGCTCACTTGTTTAGCCTTTTCAGCTTTCTCTTCGTCCTTTCGTCTCTTCTCTTCCTCTTTCTGCTTCATTTTCTGTTCCTTCTTCAAAGCACTACAAAAGAATTCAACGCATCCGCTACAATCAAATCCCGTACGAAGGAAGATACACAGAAATCGGAGAGTAATATAATAACATCAGACGAAAACGTACTTTTTACTCCGAGGTCCAGCTCCATCACCAGCGCTAGACTCAGCAGCATTCAAGGTGGTAGAAGAATCCATGGCTAATTCAGATAACGCTTTCGTAGTTTGATCAGCCGCACCTTCCATCGTAATGGAGATTCCAAAATCAACAAGATAAAACGCTCTTTGCTCAGATTGTTGTTTCAAGTTTCTCTATATGAAATGTTAAGTCTATGAGAAAGACGGCGACGATGAGACTTGCTTAGGGTTTATTATCCCCTTTACGCGGGTCCAAGCCCATTAGCCATTTAGGGCTTATTCGGTTTACTCACGAACCGAACCGGTTTGTTTTGAGTTAACCATATTAAGTTTCGGTTTATTCATACACAACTTTATTGTATCTTCTTTCTATGGTTACATTTTTATTGAAACACTTGCTCTCAAAATCTTAACACTATGTTTCCTTGTATATAATGATCTGCAACTTCAAAGAGACAAAATATTTGGATTTACCAATGACAATTTCAAGTCCTTCTTCTCCAAAACCTGAAACCAAAGCAGCTCGGTTTACGTTTCCTCTGCAGATTTGAGCTCTTACCTCCGTTTAAACCGCTCGGTTTGTAATTGTCGTCACTATTCTCTGTTGTTTGGCAGAAAAGATTTGTTGCTTGCGAGACTGTTATCCTTGTTACCTCAGAGTTTGTTGTAAGATCGATCTCGGGTGATGCAGGAGCTATTTTGTTGCTGTTGTGATAATGTGCAAAGGATGCTTCATCGAGAAGTTCAGTGTTAGGATCTTGAATACAAACTTTGCTACTAGAAACAATCTGAGTGCTCCCTGAATGCTGCATTGGAGATGATGATGCTTCTTCTTCTTCTTCCTCCGAAGAGGTTGATGTATTATTATTATCTGTTTTGGATTTTCTAACCATTGATATTACTCTCTCTAATGTCCCTAAAGCTTGCTTCACCTCCGGACTTATGCAGAAACGTGTTTTGCCATTCTTGTCTTCATCCTCAGAAGAAGAAGAAGAAGAAGAAGAAGAAGAAGGAGAACTTTTGTTTTCTTCCTTTAAATCATCAACACATTCTTCTTCCTCGATCTCAGGAACATCTCTTTTGCAAGGTACAGATTCATTCTCGCAGTCTCGAGTCTCATTCTCTTTTTCCATATCATCATCAGCTTCCAACTTGGGTTCTTTCTCTTCACAATCTCTTCCTTGTTGGCTATGAAGCTCATTTACTTGGCAGATTTCATCAGTTTTATCACTAGAATACAGAGCTTCACGTATATGAGTATACAATGGATCAGCTAAAACTGTCTTGTAATCATCGGATTCAGCCACCGAACCAATAGTCTGTAAACATTCAAGTAAACACCACAACATCACACAAGCTAGCAACCAGGCATATCAAGTTTTTGTGAAGTAAATAAAACTGGAACTGACCTTCTTGAAAAGTTTGAAACCGTTACCAAGAAGCTGCCTAGACATAAAATTAATAAGAGATGGAGGAACCAAGTCCAGCTTTATATCCACTTCCGCTATAAATCTACAAAAGTTTAGCGATTCAAAAAACCCGCCAAAGACATTCGAAATGTTTGGTTATAGAAACATGTTCTCATTCACTCAACACTCACCTTATGTAACTCTTCTCTGGAGTCACTTTTTGTATCGCAACTCCGCCTACGAAGTCAATCCTCACCGCATTCACTTCAGCTACACTGCCGCTCTCCACTTCGATCTAAAGATGTACTAATAGATAAGAGTTTAGGATACTGTCAAATCACTAAGAACTGGATTAAGATGCAAAAAAACAAAGCTAACATGGTTTTACCGAGTTAAGTAGGATGATGACTAAATCATCTTTAAAGTATTCGAATACGAAAAACTGCAGAACAGCTTCTCTGTCTGTCAGTGGCCACGGTGCTTTCACCCTACCTCCCCAAAAAATATGATCAAAGTTTTCAGCTTTGGATTAGCTTCACGAAAATGTAACTGTAGGAACAAACATTATTACAATTTGTGAAAACAAACCTCAGTAAACATATCTGTTCATCAATCCTAAACTTTTGCAAGCATTTAGCTTCTAAGACCCTGAATGACGGAAATGTCAACTTTGGCCACCTGAAAGACATAGAAAACATCAAACAAAAAGACCAAAAAATTTCGCAAACAATAGACAATTCCATAAACAAAACATTAAACTCTCACCATTTCTCATAGAATGATGATTCCCAGCATACACATAAACCTGTATAAACATAGTTAGATACAAATCGAAAACTGTTTTCTTGCGGTGCAAACTCTATAGAAAAACTTACAGTCTTCGATAGTCCCATCAGTGCAACCTTCAACGAGCAATGTATGAAATGGACTTCCTTTAAGTCCTTCACGGTACATAACACGACAATCTTTATCATCATGTTTCACCTATAAACAAGAAAACACTAATTGGCTAACATTATGACAATTCTGTTTCACAAAAACTGTCCAATAGAGCCAAAAGAGAAACATACTTTCCAATCACCATAAGATGCCTCGGTGCTTGATTTAGACAAGTCTTGATCCTTTGTTGATACACTCCTAAGCTTCTCAATTGTACTGGATAAAGCAGCTACTCTTTGATCCAATATATCAACACTACACTCTGTGAAAACATAAAAAAAAAACATTGTAGCAAAGGCAAAATTAAAGAGTATATAGCAAATCAACAACAAGAAAAACCTTCATTGAGTTGTTTTCTGACTAGGGTTTTAAGAGTTTGCTCATTAATGAGCTCAGGAGACGACAAGGTCTCATTAAGTCTCTCTCTGTACTCAGAAACATCTCGTTTCTTCTCCATACTCAATTGAATCAGCAGACACCTTTAGAAAACAAATTAATCCTCAAATCAAAGACCAAAGAGAATCAAAGATTGCCCTGAATTTGTGGAGTCAAGATGAATCATGGGGAAGAAGTGAGAAGAGAACACCTTAAAACGTAAGGCAATTTATAAGAAAGGAAGCTTTTGGTTATAGTTTTGCCAGACAAAACCCAGCTGCTGATGCGTAACCTACGAGACGGGCAAGGAACGTGGAGATGTTTTTCCCGATTAGAAGATACTTTCCCTCATTTTCTCGGGAATATACATATCTGGAGAATGTGAAGAAAAAGTCTCATTACCAATAATAATAAGAATTGGATTTGACAAAGTTTGAGAGTCTGTGTCAGACTTTATTTTAGAGGGACCAGGTCGGTTAACTGTCGTTGTCATGAGATCTTTCCTGTCTGTCTTTTTATCATTCAAACAAAAAAAAATGAATTTATAAAACTTAAACACAAACAAATAAGATCACTTTTGATTTATTTTATTTTTTAAATAAGGATGTGCAGGAATGAGATTTTCTTCTAAAATTGTGGGAGTAAATGAATGAATCTAGGTATGATTGATTTCATCAAAATCAGAAAACTGATTGTTTCTAGAAAAACATGCATTTGGGGTATTTTGAAACCACATGAGTATATGATGAGTTATTATAAACTAGAATTGCGTTGTAAACGAAATAGAACAAATCTTCTTTTGGAAATCCGTATACTTTAGCGTAAGAAAATGGAAGAATTTGATTTGGACTCGTATCTTTGAAGTATATATAATTCAGCATTTACATTATTGAGATTTATCTCTCATATGTTGTTTTTGCTTTTCCTCATTCTATGGACTTAGCTGCAAGTTTTAAATATCTATGGTAATGAACATGGTCCAGCCTATACAGCAACGAATATCTATCACTATTTTTAATATATATACACAATCAAAATTCAAAACCATGAGTTGCTTGCATATCCCTGTGTGGTCAAAGTCAAGACTGAACTATATTAAAGAGAAGTATCTTGCAACTAACACCATAGCTTATTCAAGACACAGCGACATGGAATATTACATTTCTTAGTTGTTTTAAACAGCCATTGGTTTTCACAACACTTAGTTAAAAAGGAAGTAAAAAAAGAGTCTCAGATAGTTTTGATTAAAACATTTTTTAAACTACTGACCGCAGCAACCGCCATTGTTCTGTTGGATTGGCTGACCTTTCATTTGGACAGTTCCAGGACCAGATGTCTTGTTTGCATTCGTTTGGCTTCCCATTCTGCAAAGAAAATGAGTTACGATATGATTAGACTCAATTCTCCATGTTACATAAACTAGACTGAATCAGCAAATGTCGATACAAGATATCAACCATATGGAAAATCTATCAACAGAAGTTAAGTACACAAGCTTGAGGAAGCTACAAGGATACAGCAGTTAGTTTGTTGATTTGCTTTCCATTAGTCATCAAGTCTAGAATAGCACACTTCGGATTTGAAACTTTACATGAATAGTTTATTTCATGAAAACAGTGGAGAATCAAGATGCTTTGCAGCAGAAAAAAACACAGAGAATGATTTGATGTATATAATGGTGATCAAGGAATATAGTAATAGAACAAGTTTACTAAACCTAATCTATGTTAAATCTTCGCAGAAAAAATTATGGCGAAAGATTAAAGATAGTGAACATACTTCTTTTTTATCTCGCCAGCAATAGTTAAGAATGCCTGTTCAACGTTAATAGAATCCTTGGCACTGGTCTCAAGAAAGGGAATTCCAAGCTCATCTGCTAAGGCCTGCAGTGATTTTGAGTAGATGAAATGTAAGAAAACCAATTCACAGTTGTATCAGGAGTAACAGCTGCTGCAAAAATAAGCAATTTCTACTCGGTGGATTCAGATCATCTAGCTTTGGGAATTTGGTCAGAGATCATCTACATTCATAGCCGTAAATTCTGGTATAACAATCTCAATGGTTGTAATATCATCACATGGTTAAAGATATGCGAAACCATGAAATGATCAAATGAGGAAAGGGGAAAGTACCATGCAAAGGATGTTATGCATAAGATAGAAGCAAAATCATAAATGGAAAAATTGCTGGGAACTTAACTAGGGATGTGAGCTTACCCTTCCAGTTTCGGTGGAAACAACTTTGCTTTCAACCATATCATTCTTGTTACCGATTAAAAGCTTGCAAACACTCTCATTGGCATATCTATCGATCTCACTCAACCACTGCTTCACATTGTTGAAGCTTTCCATCTCAGTACAGTCATAAACAATCTGTTGCAATTATCATCATTAAGGTTCATCACTTAAAGGGTGGATTACAACATTAAAATGATTCATATTCCAACATTACAATACCAATCTCAGACTAAACCACTTAAAATGAGAAATGGAAATAGGGACATAACACTAGTCTAGGTAAGCCAAAAAAAAGCAAGTAAGAAAGCGAATATAAAGATTGCTCACAATGATTCCATGAGCTCCTCTGTAATAGCTGCTAGTGATGGTCCTGAAACGCTCCTGTCCAGCAGTATCCCACTAAAAGAGAGCAGCAACAGTAAAATTGAGTAAACACAATCATCCAAAACATATTATATAATTGAAAACTCACAATTTGCAGCTTAATCGTCTTCCCATCCTGCTCAATCGTCCTAATTTTCTGCAAAACCAACCACATTATAAGTAAGTTTGGGATAAAACAATCTCGATCATGTATGTAAACAAGGTCAAAGAATGAACTTACGAAGTCAACACCAATGGTGCTTATGTAGCTGTCAATGTAAGCATCATCCTAGAAATAGCAACAAATCCCAAAATCACGAAACAGTACAAAAGAAGAAACCTAACACGAGCTAATTCTCGACGACGGAATCAATTAAGAATCAAAATCAAGTCAAACTCACAGCGAATCGGAGAAGAAGACACGATTTTCCAACAGAGGAGTCACCGATCAACAAAAGCTTGAACAGATAATCGCTACAACAACAAAAAATCGAAATCGGTGTGAGTAAAATCGAAAACGAAAGAATGGCTCTCAAGGAGGAGAGAAACACTTACTACTCGTTGCTCATGATTTAGCTGAAGACTGCGTTTCCGAGATTTGATTTTCCAAGATGAGAACAACTTTCCGGGAAAAAGCTCTTTTTCTCTATAATATAAGAAACAAAAAAAAAGAGAGGTTTGGGTTTAGGGGGCGTGTCAATCAATTTACATGAACATTGAACCCCACGACTTCTACTGGATTTTTTTGTTCCCAGTTTTTTTAATATTTGTTTAATTCCTTGTTGTTTTTCCCGAGACAATAAAGAAGCTTTGACCTTGTCTCACTGATTTCTTTACGTGTGTGTGTCTTCTTATTTGGGCTTTTTGATAAATGGGCCGAGCTCAAAATCTTGTCTATCTAACTTAACCGTCGTTAACGTCCTGGCCCTGTTATTAAAGGTTTGGATTTTATTACTCATGTATATGTCTCAATTTTTATTTTTATTTTTTTAGAGAAGATAATTTTACATAAATTTGATTTATAATCCGTGATCAAGATGTGAGGAATTAAATATAATGAAGTATTTAAAGCGGATTAAAAAGGTATATTGAAAAAGAAAAGAAAAACTTTGATTGAATATGCATGGATTTTCCAATTTTATATGACAGTATATTTTATCAACAAAATCATTCTCTTTTTCATACTCCATTCATATCATTTTTAATTAAGTCATATTAATCCTACCAAAAGTTACCTTCTAATTTTACGTTTCTTCTAATTTCCTTTTCTGGCAAAAAAGAAGATATTTCCTCAATTTATAATATTTTTTTTCCATCAAACTATTTTTTTTTATATAACCAAAAAAAAAAAGTGTAGTAACGCTAACGTGTTTGCAGCTTGCAACTTGGCTAGCAGATTTAAAATAAGATAAGTTCTAAAAATAAACAAAACATATATAGCCAAAAACACAAAATTAAAAACACGAAGATTTGTTTCACACAATACTTGGAATATCCTAATTATAAATAACTAAAAAGATTGAGAAACGAACACAAATCTCCACCTTATACAAGAATCGTAAAAGAGAAAAAAAAAACAGAGAGAGATCTTCAAAAAGATGGCGATCGTTAGCCCTAATTTCTGTGCACCGTACCCTATCGAGTTGGGAATCGTACGGAAGGTGATGACTTTAACCGATGGTAACTTCGCCGTCACGGACGTTAACGGCAATCTCCTTTTCAAAGTCAAGGAACCTTTGTTTAGCATCAGCGACAAAAGGATTTTATTGGACGCATACGATACTCCAATCTTGACTTTGAGAGAAAATGTAAGTATACGTCTATCAACTACAATTCTTTATAACTTGCATGGAGAGGCACAATTTTTTCATGGTGATACAAAAAAAAAATTTCATTATGCAAATCATATATACACAAACATGCTCTTATAACTTGCATGGAGGTACACTTTTTCAATACGTCTATCAACTAATTGTAAATAATATCAAAATCATCATCACTCATTCGAGTATGTTAAATCGTCATAGATCATCCAATAAAATCTGATCCACAACTTTTTTTTCTTATAACATAAAAATTGTAGAAGGTGAGCTTGCATGATAGGTGGCTAGTATATAGAGGGAAGAGTACAGACCAAAGTGATCTATTATACACATTGAAACGATCTTCAATGATTCAAATAATGAAGCCAAAACTAGACATCTTTTTGGCTCATAATAAAGAAATGAAGATTTGCGACTTCCATGTTAAAGGAAGTTGGATCGACCGGTCTTGTGTCGTCTACGCCGGCAAATCTGATGCCATTGTTGCTCAGGTAATTACACTGATCAAATTGTCTGTAAATTGTATAAACCGGACTAGCTAGTTATATGATCGTGTTAATTGAGTCATTGTTGTTGTTTTGTTGTTTTTTTCAGATGCACAAGAAACATACGGCACAAAGCATATTAATTGGGAAGAGTAATTTTTCGGTTACTGTCTATCCGAATGTTGACTTTGCTTTTATAGTTTCTCTCATTGTAATCCTCGATGACATTAACCGAGAAGATTCAGAAGACTAGATTAAGTTATCAACTAATTTCTTTTTGTGCGTTGCAAATCTAAATAATACTCGAAAACATAGTACAGTATATGTTAATTATTACAATATTTTTAGTGATTTATTTCACCAAGGCCTATCAATTTATATCATTATAATAGTGAAACCGTATTTAAGAAAATGTGCGAAAGACAAATCCAAACTTTTTTGTGGAGGTAGACAAACATCTTCAGGTATCAAAAGTCTCAAAACTTAGTTTTACCATCTCTGAAGTTTCAGCCATTGGAGATTCCTTTAATAGAATCTAAATGGGGGTGGATAAAGAAATGATATGCCAAAGTGATGCGTCAAAAAACATACTCGGATCTAAATATGGCAACATGTTGGGTGATGATGAGGAATTGGAACATTACTTGTCCCCATTTCTTTCCAATGAAATGTGTCTCCTTACAATTAGTAAACTAATTCTATATATCTGGAGCAAGATAGTTCCTCTGCTATGAATATATCATTTAGTTATGTTGGATTTAAACACAAAGGGAATCCAACATAAAGTAACTAAACACATTAACATTCGTTTTGTTCACTGCATCAAACATAATCTTTTCTTATTTTAATTCTTCCAGATCCACCTGCTGCACCTTCTTCGCCTGCAAATCAGAGAAAGCACAAATGTATAAGTTTCTCTATTTAAGTTTTTTGGTATTTCAACTCCATTAAATCTTCCAAATGTTGAAAACCAATAATAAACAATTGATTACCTCATTCTTTTCTTCACGCCGAGCATTTTTCTTCTTGGTAAATTCTGATGTTTGAAAAAAAAATTACAACGAATTTGTTTTTTTTTTGCTCTTTACCACAAAACAGCAAAAAAACTCAACATTACCCCAGAGATGGAAGCTGAGAGAGGTAGCCACTAAAAAAGCCAATAAACGACGTCTATTTGTCTTCGCAAACATTTCTCTCTCTGTTAAAATAAGCAAATCAATTACACTCACGATAGTTTGATAGATTTCTTGCCGAATCAGAGAACGTTACCATCATATTTACTACGCAAAGAAGAGAAATTGCGTCGAGACACAACCGATTTCTCTCCGTGAATTGCCTGCGCTATGACGGATCTTAGAAGATTCGGCTGCGACATGGTCGGAAATAGGGTTCGGTCTTCTTCGTCTCCTCCTCTGATTTTGTGATTTTCTTTCTCTTCCAACCAAAGGGTTTAAATGGGCCTGCCTATTCCCTTATCCGCCTATTTTATTGGGCCATAGCCCGATTTTTTCCTTTACCCGCCACTTTTTATTTTTACTTGTTAGCCCAATCAAACCCATCTGATCAAAGTCTTTGACTATGTTAGGGAATTTTTCCTTCCGTTTCTACACGTTCATTTTTTCACCACACCAAACACATGAACGGCCAAAAAGAAAATGCTCATTGACTCTTTGTGTGATCACTGGTCACCTAAATGGGCAATGATGCTTTAGAATTACAAAAACAGACACAATAAACATAAACAGACTTTTTAAGAAGATAACTCTTTGTAATTTATTAAGAAAATAACGACAATTTCGAAAGAACATAAAGGAAAGAAAAGAAAATATTGAACATCTAAATTAGCTCTTAACATAGTTCAAAGCTTTTGGATATGAAGATGTGTAAGAGAAGTTCATGGATATAAGTCCCGACACAAAGTTTTGTTGGGTTATTCAGTTCTTTGAACTAGTGTTTCGCTGTCTGAATATATCGACCCCTAAATAATCAATGGTGCTCTTAATAAGTGCAACATTTGGCTTTGAGAGCTTCACTCGAACAGCGTTTATCTGATGGAATTTTTCAAGCGTTTTGGAAGCAATAAGTTCCGCGACTGTCTCCAAAAGGTTTCTTGGTGACCCTTCAACAATTTCCTTAGCTAGGCTGCAAACAATATCAATTATGTCAACAACATAATCATAACTATACAACTTAAAGATGAACGCAAATCGGGATACTATGTATTTAGCTAACCTGAAAATGTCGACGTAGCTAATTGTATCTTCTAAGTTGTCTGATTCACCAGCCTTTTTCAGACTCACCCACGCATCAATGTCAACAAGAAACATCTGCCCCAGTGTCCTTTCTTCAGCAATCGCTCCATGGAAACCGTAAAATTTCAACCCTTTTAGTATCAGTTTGTCTCCAAGATTTGACTCTGGTGATTATGTTCCACGTAAAACTGCTTATATAAGTCTTTGAAACATAAAGCAAGAGTCTTGTGACAATTCATAAACACAAACATAGGTTCTGCCAAAATAATTCTACAGGAATGCAAACAGAAAAGAGACTAAAGATTAAAAATCTAAGCAAGGACTATCTTAAATTATTTTGTTGACTTAAACACAATTTAAATCTCTCAACCTTAATCATCCAGCTGACTCTAAACCAAACTATAAACCACCATAACTCGAGATTTTTTGCCACCGATATACGATTTTAAAAGGAAATTTGTATATACCTCGTCGCTCCAACGTCGCCGGAGCCGTGGTCTCCAGTGAGCTATGCATCTTACTATTCGCAGCAATAGATTTTGGATTTAGATTGCGTCTGAGAGATGGAGAGAAATCGAAGGATATCAGTTTAAATTTGAAGGAAAACGAAGTAGATGGTAATGGTGGCCCAATCTCATGTATTTATAGGCCCAAATTTTAAGAAATATTTATTATTTTCTTCTTTTTTTGTTTCAATAATATATATTACCTGTTTCGACGAAAAAAAATAAAAATATTTATTACCTTTGATATATGTATGTTTTAGAAAATATATTAATTTCTTTTGGATTCATTTCCTTTAAAGAATTTGTATATTCATTCATCACTATCCATTAAAGAGTAAAAGTTAAATATTATAGTAACTGGATTTTTCTTCTATCAAAGTGTTACTTATAAAATTCTTTTTTTTTTAATTAAATATAATCCAATTTTTTTCTCATTTTGTCTATTTAATCCTACTATATTATTTGGGAAGTACATTTTAAATGTAACCTTAATTTTTGTAATTAATTACATAGGTGTGCCATTAAAAATAAAATTTCAAAGAGTAAATTAATTCATCTCTTTAAGGATTAAAAAGTCAAATACTAATTTAATTAATTTAATTTAATTAGAAAAACGAAATACATTATTAATTTCTAAAAAAGTAACCAATCAAAATCAACATATTAGATTTGATATCTAAATTATCATATTAATTTTTTATTAATTATTATACTTCACTTCTCATCTTTATATGATTCTATTTTTCCGAAACAAATAATATCATCATATCATCGGTATATCAAAAAAAATTAGAATTATTTTGCATATACCATGATTTGAATTTTTAAAAACGAATATAAACTGTTTTATACATGAAAAAATATTATAACGGGTTAAAAATAGATTTAAGAAAACTTTCGACTGAGTAACGGGTCATAATTTGTATATTTATTCAATTTCATACATATTATTTTGAAAATTTATAATCTTATATACTACAATAATTAATAACATATTAGATATTTTTAATGTGTATGATGTGATTCAATCTTTAATACAAGCTATAAAATCTTAGAATTGACAGGTTTAGATCGATATTAATACAAGATGGTATGCTATAGATGAAACTCTAAAATTAACAATTAAAATACAAGTGTATAATCTTAAACACTAAACAATATAAACAATATCAACAAAATATATAATACTCGCAGTGTACTATACATTTAAAATCAAATAAAATAATATCATATATTTATAAATCATCTTTACAAAAAAAGTTTTTAATTTAACTAAAATATAAACCTACCCGCGGTATACCGCGGGTTAATATCTAGTACCTAGTATAAATCAATTTGATTGCTACTTAGTGCTAATATTAAAGGAAAATGAAGTTTCACTTTATTTCAAGGGATCCACTTGACATTTTGCTTTATGTAAATTTTTATTTAAATTATACATATTTAACATTATAATTAATTGAATTTTAGAGATCTAGTTTATTGTGTGATAAAGAATAAAGTTTAGTGCTAATTTATAAAATAATAATTTATAAAGTCATGACATGTATAAAAAGAAAAAAAATCTTTCACTATTGTGGCTCCATTTGGAATTTTGTTTTAGTTAGATTTTATACACTAATTGCAAAAGTAACACCTAATTTTTTTTTTTACAAAACTCGTTTTTGGACCAAATTTTAATCGGATAAAACGGATGACCATGCGTAATGCAAAGATACCGTATGTTCCTTTAGTGTGAAGCATAACTATGACCAGTGACCACCACATTTAGTGGCATGAACCATGTTGTCCCATAAATAATCATGTAAAGTGAAACTAATTTTTTGGATAAATAATAATAAGTGCAAGAAGAAAGGTAAGTAAGTTTCAATTAAAGAATCATGAGACAAAAACACATGGTCTACAGATTCCAACACATGCAACCAAAATTGAAGTAATTTATTTTTGTCTAATTGATAAACAAAAGTAAAAGAAAAAGACAAAAAACGGAATTTGTTAACGCCGTTAAGCAGCCGCTTCCCCCACCCGTGACGTTGAGGATATGATCAAATCAAAGAATTCAATATAAACCGGATTTATTAAACCACGGTTCAATTAGTCCACGCATTGGTTTAACGCCGGTTTGGTTCGTTCTATCCGTCAGCCACTGGGCTCTATCGTTAGAGAAAGAGAGAGAGGGACAGATCTGTGAAGTTGGGATCTTTCTTTTTCACTTTCTTCGTTGTCTCTCTCTGTCTACACGCTTGTGCTTGTGTTGTGTTTGTGCGCCACTTTCTATCTCTACTGTTTTCTTCTCTCGTCACGGCTTAACTTTTGCAATCTTTTAGCTGAAGCTAATTTCAACAAGTTGTTATTTTTGCTTTCAATTTTCTTACTTTTTGATCTCTCTTTTCCACGAAACCTCTTATAATAGATTTCTCATTTCTGGGTCTAAAATCTACTTTCTATTTTTGGGCATTGATTTTTATTCTTAGATAAACTAGATTGAAGGCAAAGAAACCATTTTTTTTTTTTTTTTTTTCTAGATTCTCTCTAGGTTTCCCTAAATTTCTCAACTACTCCTAAAGAGTTTTGTTACGTTTCTGTGTGATTCTCCTTTTTTTCTTGACGACTCCAAATTTCGTTTTTGCGTAAATGGTGGTGAAGATGATGAAGTGGCGGCCATGGCCGCCGTTAGTTACGAGGAAATACGAGGTGAAGCTTTCCGTGAAGAAGCTTGAGGGTTGGGATCTGGTGAGGGAAGGTGTACCGGAGAAAGATAGATTAACGGTGGAGATTCGTTGGAAAGGTCCTAAGGCGACATTGGGATCTTTGAGAAGGTCGGTGAAGAGGAATTTCACCAAGGAAGCTGTGGGAGAAAGCGATGTCGTTTCATGGGAAGATGAAGAGTTTCAGAGCTTATGTTCACTCACTTCTTACAAGGACAGTTTGTTTTATCCTTGGGAGATAACTTTCTCTGTCTTCACCAATGTAAGTTTTAATCAGTATCCGAAGATTTGAAATTTAAGTTTTAGATTCAAATGTTGAAACTTTGGAAATGGTGAATTAGGTTGTAGATGAAACCCTAGCTGGATAATCATCAAATCATGAGACTCTTTGAATTTATTGGTTGTAAGATTTTGATACCAATTAATGTCTCAACCTGTTTGATTCAGCTGATTCTAAAGACTTTAAACTAGACCTTGATAAGATTCCTTCTATTGTAGAGGTTGAGAGTATAGGTAATTGGTTCTGTTTGTTAGTGTCATCCTCAAAGATAAAGAAGATTGATATTTGATTTTGTTTCTAGGGAATGAAGCAAGGGCAGAAGAATAAAGCTCCTGTTGTTGGAACGGCATTTTTGAATCTTGCTGAGTACGCGTGTGTGACCGATAAAAAAGAATTCGATATAAACATACCACTTACGCTCTCTGCTTGTGTGGCCTCTGAGACACATCCTTTGCTCTTTGTATGGTTACTTCTCTCTTTAGACACTTCTCTACTTTGTTGGCTGGATATTGGTTTTTTGACCTTTGAGAATCTCTTGTTCCTTTAGGTATCATTGAGCCTGCTTGAGCTTAGAACTACTCCAGAAACATCAGACTCGGCAGCACAAACCGCGGTTGTGCCTTTGCCTCTCCCATCTCCATCGCCACAACAGCCTACTGAAACTCACTCAGTTGAGAAGGAGGATGTCTCTGCAATCAAAGCTGGTCTCAGAAAAGTCAAGATTTTCACAGAGTTTGTTTCTACAAGGAAAGCCAAGAAGGCTTGCAGGGAAGAAGAAGGCAGATTCTCAAGCTTTGAATCATCAGAATCGCTTGATGATTTCGAGACAGATTTTGATGAAGGCAAAGAAGAATTGATGAGTATGAGAAAATCTTTCTCTTATGGACCTTTGTCTTATGCAAATGGTGTGGGAACTTCATTAAACTGTGGCGCGAAAGTTAGCGATGAAGACGAAGATTGGGTTTATTATAGCCACAGGAAATCAGACGTTGGAGCAGGTTGCTCTGATGCTGAAGATTCCGCTGCGGGTTTGGTGTATGAGGCATCACTGCTTCCACGGCGTAGCATATTGCCATGGAGAAAGAGGAAGTTGAGCTTTAGGTCTCCGAAATCCAAAGGAGAGCCTTTGTTAAAGAAGGATAATGGAGAAGAAGGTGGAGATGACATTGATTTTGATCGGAGGCAACTTAGCTCAGATGAAGCTCATCCTCCATTTGGGGTAAGGTCTTATAAGTAGCATCATTATTCAGTTTAGTTAGTTACAGTTTTTCTCAGTTTTTGAATGTGTTTTATATGCAGAGCAAGATTGATGAAGATTCATCTGCTAATCCACGAACTTCGTTCTCGGAGTTTGGAGAAGACAGTTTTGCGATTGGAAGTTGGGAGGAGAAAGAAGTGATAAGCCGAGATGGACACATGAAGCTCCAGACAAGTGTCTTTCTTGCTTCTATTGACCAGAGAAGCGAGCGAGCAGCTGGTGAGAGTGCATGCACTGCTCTTGTAGCGGTCATTGCGGATTGGTTTCAGAAGAATGGTAATCTCATGCCAATCAAGTCTCAGTTCGATAGTTTGATCAGAGAAGGTTCTTTAGAATGGAGAAACCTCTGCGAAAACGAAACGTATATGCAGAAATTCCCTGACAAGCATTTCGATCTTGATACCGTGCTACAAGCAAAGATACGGCCTCTAACCGTTATCCCCGGAAAATCCTTTGTTGGGTTTTTCCATCCTGATGGGATGATCAACGAGGGTAGATTCGAGTTTCTACAAGGCGCAATGTCTTTCGATAGTATTTGGGCTGAAATTATTAGTCTGGAGGAAAGCTCGGCGAATGGTGATAGCTATGATGATGATTCGCCACCGCACGTTTACATAGTGAGTTGGAACGATCACTTCTTTGTCCTCAAAGTTGAAAAAGAAGCTTACTATATCATTGACACACTTGGAGAAAGGCTTTACGAGGGTTGTGATCAAGCTTACGTTTTGAAATTCGACCATAAAACCGTCATCCACAAGATTCTTCACACAGAGGAAGCAGGATCCGAATCAGAACCTGAATCAGAGATTTTGAGCAGAGGGAAGGAGTCATGTAAAGAGTATATTAAGAATTTCTTGGCGGCCATACCAATTAGGGAGTTGCAAGAGGATATCAAGAAAGGATTAGCCTCAACCGCGCCTGTTCATCACCGTTTACAGATCGAGTTTCATTACACCACAAACGCAGAGATTACCAGTCTATAAAAGCCTAGGCAGAGTTGCTAACGTTTTGTTGAGTTTCTTGTAAGTTTTGTAACTAACTTGTGAATGTGATTTAGAGTTAAACCAGTTTGTATCTAACTATCCAAGGAATTTACATTTTTGCTCGTTCTATTTCGCTGTCTCTTTTTGGTTCATTATGTTTTTACAGCTTAAAATTTTGGCATTGTACCATAATCTCAAAATCTTCAGACAAAAAGACAAGGCCGGGCATGTTTTATTCAGACAGTATTGTTCACTCATCACAATACACAACATGAATCAATCAAGCGCAATCAAGCGCAATCTCACAAATCCATTTGATCAAGAAGGTTAACATAAGAGTTACATGAAGAACATTGCCACGAAAAATCACTGCTGCAATTGATCGTAGACATTGAAAATAAGCCAACCTTCAATGGCAGCAGCTTCAAGACGATCATTAGAGCTGGCTTCATCCCACTTGGACTGAATAGAATCAAGCCTACTCATGTCATACCAAAGAATCTTGTGAGCTAATTCTCTGGTTCCAAGGAACTCAACAATTGGAGTACCTCGGGCTTTCGCAGCTAGTTTCCCAATCTCCAACGAGCTTCGGATCACAATACCGTGGTTTTCTTTAAGCAAAGCGAGGTCTTCTTGAATCTGGACACCGACAAATGTGACAAATTTGGAAGCAAAGAAGCGATAAAGATCCTTGAGATTATCACAGAACGGGTTCGGCAGGCGGAGGAAGAGACAGAAGTTTTTAGTGCTAAACTTCACTGAGCATAGACGCCATTCGGACTTTGTGCTAACTGATTTGACATCCCAATACACATCAAAGACAATGGACCGGTTTCCATTCCAGACGGAATCTTCAAGGATCTTGGAAAGGTAAGGAGAGATATCGGTTGTTGATTCAACATCAATGGCTTTGGTCTGGACCCAAGAATTATCAACCATCATAAACCCTTGCCCATCGAATGAGGCCATTGTGGTCTGAAATCACTGGAAACATATTCACATTACACATTAGACACAACATCATATAGATCCATTAGCTTGGAGAGACACTCAGAATCAATACAATTCTAATAATCAGTGATCTGTTTTTGTTGTGAATGTGCTCAGCGATGAATCGAATGAAAAACTGATAAAGCAGCAAAGATTTTCAATATGTTTTCCAATTCACAAAGACATTGAAATATCGATTTTGAGTGTGTAGCAGCAATAGAATGACCGATTCAAGAAATGTGTAGACGCATTCAGAGCTAATTGGGTTTTTTGCCAGAACAACAAATTTACTCTAATCAGCGTTTGGGTTCTATGAACACAATACAAAGGTACGATTTTTATAAAGTGTGGATTAGACAGAGGAAAGTCCCCAAATAAGTTCATCGGATGGAACATGCTTTTGTTGATTTGGATTGAAGATTTATATATAAACATGAGAAAAATCTTTCAATCCAAAAAGACAGAAAAGAGGAACACGAACCTTGAGATTTCGGTGCGAGAAGGCTGATCTAGTAAACGGAGTCGGAAGAGAGAAAGACTGTTTCTGGGTTTGTTGTCGGAAGAAGAAGGAAAAGTACGCAAGTGAAAGTACGGTCCTGCCCATTGAAGGAATGACACGTGTCTTTACCTACGGGTATCGCACGTGCGAATGTCGCCATACGTGTTCCGTAGTAGAAGGATTTTAGAAGAGTCAATAGAACATTATTTTTTTCTTCACTTTGGTTGATTTTGGTTTAACATTTTGGAAAACTCACTCAACTCCTTGAGTATTGTTTTCGAAAATTTTCCTTGTATATTCATAGCATTTTGTTTCATATAAAACAATTAGTTATAGTCATATAAATAAATTGTTATTAAGCACTTGGAATCTTGGATTAAGTACAAAGAGCACATTTCACAAGACCATTCTCATTACACTCTATGCATCTCTTCCAGGTTTCGTGCTCTGCAACAACTCTCGACCTCCCATTGCATTTCGAACATATCAAAAATCTTTCGTTCTCGCACATCTCACACTGCCGCGACTTAGCTGATGAAAACACTTCTAGAAGCTTCTTGAGCTTCTCGTTTTCGTTAAGAGACACCACCTCGTCTGCTCCACCAATGTACTTACACTTTATGAAGAGCCTAGGAGGTGTAACTTGCTCCCCAAGCAATCTCCACATCTCTTCTTTGTACTCACAATCCATTGAAACATCTCTTTCTCGGAATGATGCCTTATGATTCTCTAGCAAGAATCTCACTCTTCTGCAATCTTCGAAAGTCTTTCTCACTCCTCGTAGACTTGTTGTGAAGAAGCAACAGAATCTTGCCCACCAGCTACACATTTCTCTTCAAAAGCCCACAAAAGCTCATCAAGATTCTGTTGAAGTCGTTTATCCTCAGAAACCTCAATTGTCGTTGGCGTAAGACACTCTTTCTCATCTATTTGATGAAAGATTGTGTGATCAAGATTGCTTTTGTGGAGAGCTATCGCCTGCTTCAAGTTCCCAAGAGATGTAATAAGCTTAAGTTTCTTCACCATTCTCTCCTTCATATCCATCATTGCTTCAACCTTCAACCTTTGATAAGAAGTTGTGAAAGAGGAGAGGCAAAAACCTAATCAAGATTGACAAACATGAGACTGGATAAGAGAAAAACGAAATGAGTACTCAACTGAACAAAAAAGCTACTTTGTGGGTTAGCTTTTCAAAAGTTTCTCCTTTGACGGGTCATTGTAGTACTAAAGAAGATAACCGATAAGCTAAATTAGGGTAACAAAAAACATTGAATTTACCCAACTTTAGCCCAACTTTGTCCAAATACATAGCAAAAGGGGAGGAATGTCCCTTTTAACATGTTGGTATATTGAAGCTATGAAAAAATTCATCTTTTCTGATAAGTCATTAATGGTTTACGTTTGGTTGAATGATGATGTATGTCACGTCTTTATAATTCCATGAACGTGGATGTAATGATGTACTATTGGTTAAAGTAGGCTCAGCTTTAAGGTTGCAACTAGAACTAACCACAGCTCTATAAAACCTAATCAATAATTCATTACTTTGTTTTTTCTATAAATGGGGGGATTCATGAATGGTCCAGAATGAGAATTTTCAAAGGGTTTTTGATCAACAATTATGTATAGCAGGAGAGTGTATTTTATACAAAATAAATGAGAGTGGTTCCATGGTATAGAACAAGATGGTGTATCCCGTCGAGCAAATCAGCTCTACATGTCGGCCACGGAGGATCCAAATCCAATATCAAATGAGAACTTGATGCAAGTTAACTCCTTCTTGCGTCCATCAAGCATCTTCATTTTTAGTGAGTATGAACCCTATGAGAAAGAAAAGGATTAGACTGGTCCTTCCTTAGATGCAGAAACACAAAACGAAAGTTTGGTATGACAAACATATAACTATAGAAACCATAACCAGCAAATCTTGACAACAAGAAGGTTAAACTTCTTCACTTTAGCCGCTTAATAGACATAATACTTCCACATGGAACTCATAATATGCTATCGAAACCAAGTTAAACCTCTTCTCAGTCTATTTCAGTTATCCAACTAAACAGATTCGATTACACTAGGCAATTTGTTATGACTGCAATAGAATTACATCAACTTCAAATGAGCATAATGCATCATCATGTCATTATATCCAAAATGCTTCGTATTAATCAACAAAACCCGCATAGATAAGTAGAAAAAACTTACAGGAGGGGTATATCCGGGAAGAACTTGCGAGTGCGCTACCAAGAAATCTCCAATGGCCACAGGACAACTTGTCTCATCACAAAGATCATGTGTCTCAGAATGAATATGCCATCCAAAGTAGGAAACTTCGATCACCAACTTGCCGCTCGAGATCTCAGTGTCTTCATATAAAACAAACCCAAATAAAAAAACCCATCATACCAGTAAACCCATTACATACATCAAATGCAAAACTATAAACACAAGTAATAGCCTCATAGGTAAATTTGAGTATACCTGTGTTAGCAGAAATTCTGAAAGTAGCTGGCTCGCCTCTAGCTATAGGATAAGGAGTTATATCAACTCCTTGTACTTTTACTTCATACTCTTCGTTATTATCTGCAACCAAACAATCAAAAGTTCCCCACAAATCGAATTCATTATAACGCAACAAGAGGTCAAAATCAACATTGGATCTTTCTATCTAAATCTTATCGCAAAATTATAGCTAACTCAATCAAAATACTACAAGGAAACAATTGGAAATCATGAATCAAGTTAGGCTTTTTGGGAATCGAAAGACGAAACATACCGCAGTAGTGAACATCGGTGGCTGCAACAATCGTTGAAACCAAGAGAAAATAAGAGATAGCGAGAGATGAGAATCCCGTGAACTTAGACATGATTGATGATAATTAGATTTTCTATCGAAGAAGCAAAAGCTGCGAATTCTCAGATGATGATGATTGAGGACGAGGAGGAGAGGAGAGACTAAACAAGCAAGAGACAAAGACAGAAATGCGGAATCGGGATTCTCAAATCGCAAGAAATGTCGGATTGATCTTATCCGTTCATTAACGTGGGTCCATGATTACTTAAAATAAACGGTTCAGATTTCGTAATTAATCTGTTACGGTGTGGTTAATGACATAGGATTAGCAGTGAACAAACTGTTAGGTGGGATTTGTTTAACGATTTCAATTCAAGTTACCCACTTGGCACCAAAATAATAATTGTATTTGCCAGCTCAGATTTGACGCTATTTTTATAATACAGCACATAATTGAACATTGTTTTTGGAAAATAAAAAACAAATCCCTAATTCAACGAATCTACTTCTCTTATCCAACACGAAATCAAGAGTTTTAAAAATATGAAAAATCTAAAGAAATTATTCAGGTTTCAATAATATCTAAATTAGTGCCTCTAAGTATATTTTTATATAATTAAAAAAGCATATTTTGTTTTGGGCCGCATGAAGTCAGGCCCAAATATTTAAAGGCTTATTTGATTAATGATATTTGAAGACATGTCCTTGAATCGGAGTTTTCGAAAATTTTGAAGGGAGCTTTTCTGACAGATGGCTAGATTCTTTCTTCTCTGTTGCCTCTTCGCGGCGGTGCTGACGTCATCATTGACGGAGGCCGGCGACAATAATCAAGTCTACTCGCCTTGTTCAGATTCTACTGTTGCGATCGGCGATGGATTCACTTTCGGCATTGCCTTCGCTGCGAAAGATTCTTTCTTCAGTACAAATCGATCCAAATCCGTTCAGTACTCTCCCTGCGATCATCGCCATCTCTCGCTCAACGGAAACTCTGAGGTCGCCGTGTTCAGACCTAAAGTCGATGAGATCACACTCCTTACCATCAATACCTCTAGTTCCTCCAGTTTCCGCCCGGTTCGTTCTCATCTCTGGTTTATCTTGGTGAATTAGGGTTTCGATTGCAGGTTTTTGATCAGATTAGAATGGATTAGGTCACTCTTAAGGAAATTTAGTATAGATCGGAATCATATGCCCAGATTAGTTGACTTGTCTAAATCCTGGCTTAGAATGTTAGCTCTGGAATTCTAAGCTAATTGTCGAGATTACTTGGATTGGTAGATTCAATTTTCCCGTAGGTAACGAAGGTTTAGGTTTTAAGCTCTGTTCTTGGACGATCTGGTTCCTTTCTGCATTTGTTTCAGTGAGATGAAAGGTTCAAAACAGAGACTTGCCATGTTAGATTCCTATAGATTAAGAGTTTGGTTTCTGACGAAGTAGGTGGAAATCAGGTTAACTTGTAATGTGTATATCATTAGACTTTCAGTGTAGATACCTCTGGAAAAAGTGATTTTAGTAGTAGCTTCGTCACAGTTTCTCCCGAACATTACTATACGATTTTTGTTTATCCTCGGAAGTAGAGGTCATGAATGTGTTAGCCTATCAAATTATTTGTTTGTCTGATGATACTTTGTGATTCCAGGATGCTTCCAAGGGATATATGGTAGCATTCGCTGGTGCAAAATACGCTGCAAGATCACTCCCAATTATGGTTGCAGACAGCAATCACATCGTGACAAGCTTCACCCTTGTAATTGGATAAGCTCATATCAACCTTCATTTTCATTTTTCTTATAGAAAGTTTCCATCTCTTATTAGTTATGTAATCGTCATATATCTTGGGTGAATTCTAGGTTCTTGAGTTCCAGAAAGGAAGGCTTGAGAACATGTTCTGGAAGAAAGACGGATGCTCGAAGTGTTCTGGAGATTCGAAATTCGTGTGCCTCAACAAAGAAGAATGTGCGATCAAGCCGCAAAACTGCAAGAACCAAGGAGGACAAGTAGATTGTAGCTTGGGGATCCAATTGGCGTTTTCGGGCACGGATAAGCACTACACCGCGTTGAATTCGTGGTATGAGGTTGCAAATCTGAAGCAGTACTCGCTCTATGGCCTCTACTCCAATCTAAAGGACTCACTAACCAACCCATTCAAGAACATCTTCTGATGACTTTCTTTCTCCTTTGTGTGTTGCTACTCTTGTAATTTTGTATTATTTTTTCACCTGCTTTCTTTGTATTATTTCTTCCGTATGATTTTTGCTATATATTGTATTTTATTACTTGGGCGTTTAACTTTTTCATGAATTAAATAGTCAGAATACTCTCAGATATATCATATACTCCCTGTTCTAAAAAGAAAATTCTTCTTTGACGAAACAAAAAAAAAAAAAAAAAATTCTTCTTCTACTAACTTACGCTTCAATGGCGACTCCAACTCCATCTCTATCTCCTCCTCCATTGAATCTCTGGATAATCTTATCAGAATCAAAACGAATCATCAACGCACACTCACGTCACTTCCTAGCTCTCTCCGTTCTCTTCCTCCTCCCTCTCTGCTTCTCCATCACAGTTTACCCTTCCGTCTTCCTTCTCATCACCGATCAATCATCCGCTTCTCACAACACCGTCTCTCTCCTCCGCGGCGGACTCCACAACAACAACGATGATGACATCGATACCAAAACAACGGTCTTACTTGTAATCGGTTACATCGTTGTTATCACCGTCTTCAATCTCTTAGCTATTGGATCAATCGCTTATAGTGTGTTTCAAGGATTCTATGGTAGACCTGTGAAATTGAACTCTGCAGTGAAATCGAGCTTCGCTTCGTTTTTACCTCTTCTCGCTACTTTGACCTCATCGAATCTTATAGTTTTAGGGGGTTTTCTGATTCCAGGGATTTTAGCTTTCTTGTTGGTTAAGCTTATTGAGACCATTCCCGGTGTAGAATTCGATTACGCCTCTTCGTATTTCCAAGGTTTCGTAACCCTAGTAACGATTATCTCGATTGCGATTGCAGTTAAGCTCTATGTGAATTGGATTCTTGCTTGGGTTGTTGTTGTTGTTGAATCAGCTTGGGGTATAACACCGTTGAAGAGAAGTAAACGCTTGGTTAAAGGAATGAAATGTGCTTCTTTGTCGATTATCTTCTTCTTCGCTTCAACGGAATCGATTCTCGTTTGGATTAGTACCTTAGCCGCCTATGCTCAGCTCAACGATAACGAGAATGGTGGGAAGTCGTGGACAGATGCTTTCTTTGTGGTACAGATTGTGATCACGTCTGCGTTTCTAACGCTGTTGACGTTGTATAATCTTGCGGCGACTACTGTGATGTATATGTATTGTAAAGCTGTTCATGGTGAGCTTGTTTGGGAGATAGCCGAAGAGTTTGCTAGAGAATATGTTAGCTTGCCTTTTGATGATGGTAAAGTTCCTCACTTGGTCTCTGTAGCTTACAACAACATCTGATGAAATGATGATGATGATGATGATGATGATGATGATGATGATCTTGTTTGTTTTGTTGTTATGTTTTAAGGTAGTGTTTGGAAAACTGGTCTTCTTGTATGATAATGCAAGTTTGTAACCCTTGTACGTATATTGATCTTCTTTACTGTTCTTGAGACTTGAAAACTTCTGTAATCTGAATCAGAATTGGGATTAAAAAAAAAAAAAAAAAAAAGAAAGAAAAGTATCACAGTAGGATCAACATATCAGTCAACTGAAAAGTCAACAAAATGTTAAGAGTACACCCCAGAACAAATCATAGCATCAAAGTCTAGATTTAGTATCATATTCGAACTTGGAAAATGCCAAGACTAATGAAGTTTTTGTGTTATCGGTTGGTATTACCTCGTTTGGTTTGAAATGGCTCATATACTTCAACCAAATAGAACAAGAAACGATAAACCCTGAAATCACATCAAGTAAATATAACCCATATAGCAAACATAGATACAAGAGAATGTTGTACTAATTTTCTCATCTAACCCACATTTTAAATTCTTTCACAAAAACCAAATAAACGGGAGATTAACAACAAACCAGCAGTAGAAAGTAGTAACACAAAGCTGGTTTGATAATAAGGTTTTTCAAAGAAAGAATATATATGCAAATAACGAAACTCAACTTCAACTTCAACTTCAACGCAATAGACGCCTTGCCTGAGGAGGATTTGGTGGTGTCCCTGAATTTGGTTGACTTCCTCCAGTGGTACCCCCACCACCACCACCGCCGCCGCCGCCACTGCTGTTGTTCCACGGTTTTAAAACAGCAAGAACCACAACAGTTATGATGATGATGAGAATAATAATGGCAATACATGTCCATTTTCGCGTGTTCTTCTGGTAAACCCGAGCGGTTTGTAGCTGGTCAGTTCCGCCTCTGATAAAGGAGCTAGCTCGACCCACATGACTCTCGATGTCATCAAGCTGAGCTCCCTGGTGCTCTACCAGCACGGCCATGTCTAGAAACACCTGGTGAAGCTCCCTGAGATTCTTCTCAATGTCTTTAACCGCATCATGCCTTTCTTGAATCTCGTTAATGGTGTCTAACACCCTTCCTCTTCCTTGTTCTTGTATTGCTTTCTGCAAGAATCTCTCACTCTCTCCTGCAACAAAAACAGTATCAATGTCGCACCACCACTCATGTAACAACATGTCTAAGTATCCAGAGATCAATTCCAGCTCTAACAGCTAGGAACTAGCACAACATAAGATATACAAATCCATTTTCATAGTCTAAACGCAAAATCTGAAGTTACTGTTCTTCACAACCACAACACTGTATACTAAGAAGCCTGGAATCAGTGTTCGGAAACCAATTGGTCATCATATGTTAACCTAGATGATGATTCTACTTGAATCTGGAAGTGATTTGAATGGAAGATTAAACTAACCAGTGGAAATCAGTCGATCTAGGGTTCGTTCATCCGGATTCTCGCCGGTGACGGTGAAGTACCTCCTCTGTACAGTTTCTCTATACTCGGACGAGATAAGCTCCCTCAATCGGTTGAAACTATCCATAGAGTCCATCAATTTCTTCCTGAGACCATTGAGGACAGAGGTCCTGGTTCGATCGGAGGAAGAACCAGGTCCACAGCCAGGGAGACTCCGATTAGCAGCATTGGCACGATCTAGCGCCTCGAGTTTAACTTTAATCATCTTCGCCTTCTTCAACGCGACTCCAACGTCACCGTCCATTTTAGACCGGAGATCTTTAACGGCTTTAGCATTGTGAAGCGTCTTGCTCTGCTCGTGACATGAAGAGAGTGTTTCGTTGAGCCGATCTAGCTCCTTTAGCTCTTCTTTCACAGATTCAACATCTTCGAAGAACTTGTCGAGGTTCACACCACCGGTTGATCCCGCGGGATTCGCCATCTGAACTCCGTCGCCACCGCCGGCAACGTCTCGGCGAGGGGATGGTTCTCCGCTGCGGAAGCGAGAGAATGAGCTGGAAAACAAATCGTTCATTTAAAATTCGAAAAATAGAGAAATCTAGAGAGAGATTTCAGATCGGAATGAATCAACGGGAAGACTTAAAGAATGGAAAAATGAGAAGAAGTCGTACAGATTCAAGTAGGCGGTTTTATTGAAAAGTCCAAAAGGAGGATTATGAGGTAAGAGAGGAAGAAGTCAAACAAGTAAGTCTCTATTGGTTGACTTGGAAGCTTCTGAGAAAGTAACAATGGCGGAGAAGGGAAGGTGAAGTTGAAAGCGAAACCGTGTGCCCTTGTCCCGTACGTGTAAGTATATACGGTAACAGATCCCAAAATCATATATAAATTGGAGAAAGAAAAAAACATTCGTAATTTGAATGATTTTTAAAATTTTATTTTGTCGGCTTTGGATACTTTAAGTTTATCATCCAAAGGATACATTAGCCCATACGAAACACTTATTGATAAATTGACTTCAGCAGAAAACATTTAAAAAAACAAAAATGTTACTGTATATCAAATTAATTTACATAATTTAGAATCGTCCATCGAACCAAATTTAAAGAAGCCCACCAAATCCTTGCTTTTCTCCGTTAAAGGGCCAAGCCTAAACCCATAGCCCAGTCTTTGAGCACCGGAAAGCAATTGTAATACTTCGATTGTTCGATTTGTAAGATATACAACATCCTAACAACCATACACCGATATACATAAAGAACAAGTCAAATGTTCAATATGAACAACCATATAAAAATAGAATCACTTTCCTCCCTAATCTATAGGATACCCATATGTTGTATAAATCGTTGATTCCAAGTTTCCTATTTAAAGATCTCAAACAAACAAAAAATATACAACATTTTTGCAAAACTAATTGTTCCTGATTTGAGATATTTTGTCATCAGCTGGTAGGTTAATAAATCAGACATGAAGATCATCCCATTGATGTCCATTGCCTTGGTCATATTCATGACGTCATTTCCGGCTCCCATCAAAGTAGCCGGTGGTGTGGGTAATTGTGAAAAGGACATGCAATGGTGCATAGACAAAACTGAATTCTTTACTCACGGTTACATTTATGAGCGTTGTTGTTATAATATGATAATGAAAAAAAAATGTATGTGTTTGTTTCTCAAGTCCCCCAAGCTAAAGATAGCTGCTCGCAACGTTAACAATGCGTGTGGTCGTGGTGGTCTTCCAAAGGATGCATTCTCTGAGTTCAAGTGTTAAATATATAGATACATAAAAGTAAATAATTAACAACAATAAAGCAAACATATTTTTGATCAGATTTGTACTATGTAGTTTAATGGTTTGTACTTTGTAGTCGTTATGTTTAATAACTTGTCAATTGTCCTTATAGTTTTGATAGAAGTTAGAACACATAATATATAAGAACAATTGTCTAGAGAGACTAATGACTAATTAAACTTTGATTTATCATGTAGCTTAGTTACAAACAACAAGTATTGCTTCAAAAAGTATAATCCTTTTGAGTTCCTCCCAAAAGAGCCACCTCCATTGCCATCCTTTCCACATTAGAGTTTACCAAATTCTAAATTAACAGAGCAAAAGTGAAAAATCAACAAATATATGCGTCGAAAGCCAATTTTTACATAATTTTGTGTCTGCATAATTTAACTCCATTAAAAAAGCATGGAGAAACTTTTAAATAATTTAATTATGACTTTCTAAGTGGGGTCCAGACCATAAAACGCTGCGTTTTAAGTGAAATTATCGGTTCAACCGGCCGGTCCGGTTCTAAGAACATCGGTCGATCTAGTTGCTCCTATATGAACAACAGAAGACCTAAACCCTAACTCCCCCCCTCTCTCTCTCTCTCTGCTCCATTTCTCTCACTTTCTTCACATCTCTGAAGCTCTTCGTCACGCATCTACAATGGCATCGATGATGGTAAGTCGCATCTACACACACTTTCTCTCTCTATCTCACTCTCTGTGCTATAAACTGACTAACGTGCCACTACTTTGGTTTTGGTTTGATGAGCAGCAACCGCAGATCATACTGCTGAAGGAAGGGACGGACACATCTCAGGGCAAAGCGCAACTAGTAAGCAACATCAACGCTTGCACTGCTGTTGGAGATGTAGTTCGAACCACGCTCGGGCCACGAGGGATGGACAAACTCATTCACGACGATAAAGGATCCGTCACCATTTCTAACGATGGTGCTACCATCATGAAGCTCCTCGACATTGTTCATCCTGCTGCTAAGATCCTCGTCGATATCGCCAAATCCCAAGACTCCGAGGTCTTTGTTTTATTTCAATTTTTTAATTCCCAATCTGAGTTTTCGAAAAAATCGTAATTGGACTGATCTTGAGCTAATTAGCGATTCCATATTAGATCTCTAGTGTTTATATTAAGTGCGATCTAGTATTCAGATCTTAGAATGAGTGACTGAGTTCATGAACACTGAATCTTCTGTTGTTGTTGTTGTTTGGTTAGGTGGGTGATGGGACAACTACAGTGGTTCTTCTTGCAGCAGAGTTTTTGAAGGAAGCGAAGCCATTTATTGAGGATGGTGTTCACGCTCAGAATCTAATTAGGAGTTACCGCACTGCAAGCACTTTGGTTTGTAATTTTTTCTCGTTAGTATAATTACAAGTCTTTTTGATTTATTGGTTCTTTTGTTGCCTTACTCACTATTAATTATTGATGTAGGCAATTGCCAAGGTTAAAGAACTCGCTGTTAGCATTGAGGGGAAGAGTGTAGAGGAAAAGAAAGGTTTATTGGCTAAATGTGCTGCTACGACTCTCTCATCTAAGCTTATCGGTGGAGAAAAGGAGTTTTTTGCTACAATGGTTGTTGATGCTGTTATGGCCATTGGGAATGACGACAGGCTAAATCTGATTGGGATCAAGAAGGTAAACACATTTCTATTTGTGTCTATACTGTGAAGCCAAGTTAATGATGCATCTAAGCTAATGTCAAGGTTTGCTCTGCAGGTTCCTGGTGGCAATATGCGAGACTCTTTCCTCGTTGATGGTGTAGCTTTCAAAAAAACATTCTCGTATGCTGGTTTTGAGCAACAGCCAAAGAAATTTCTTAACCCCAAAATTCTCTTGCTTAACATCGAATTGGAGTTGAAATCTGAGAAGGAAAACGCTGAAATTAGGTCAGCATTCTGGATTTTTATGTTTATTTTTTCCCTTCAATTAAACATCTTTTGGCCTTATTTGACTTGGCTCCACCCATTGTTCACAGGCTGTCAGATCCATCACAGTACCAGTCAATAGTTGATGCAGAATGGAATATCATTTATGACAAACTAGACAAATGTGTTGAGAGTGGAGCAAAAGTTGTTCTTTCTCGATTGGCTATTGGTGATCTAGCTACTCAGGTTTGTTGATACCTTTTCTTTGTTTTGCTCATCTGCTGGATGATGTTTTTCCTGCTTATTCAGGCTGAAAATTGACGTCTATCTGTATTTCTTGTGAAATCATTTGACATCTTAGAGGCATGATTACATTGGTAGGTTATGGTCTTGCAATTCTCAGTATAAGACTATTATGCATGAGCAACACTTTAAAGTTTCAATTATAAGTTCGTGTTGTAGTAAGTTTTAAGATGTTTTATTTCCTCTGAAACATATGAATAAGTTCTTTGCTCTTGTCAATCAATATTGTTCGCTACAGTACCTTGCAGCTTGGTGTTTCATTTTCAATATCAATCAAGAGTGCTTGACTGTGTTTTACTTGGCATTTTCTTGCAGTATTTTGCCGATCGTGATATTTTCTGTGCTGGTCGTGTTGCTGAGGAAGATCTTAACCGTGTGGCTGCTGCAGCTGGAGGAACAGTTCAGACAAGTGTTAACAACATAATAGATGAGGTTCGCGAAAAAGGAATTTCTTTGTTTGCTATTGGATATGCTTATTAGCTTTAGGTGACTTGTTGATTTCATTCATCTGATTCAGAGATTGATTTTAATTTCTGCAGGTTCTTGGAACTTGTGAGATTTTTGAGGAAAAACAAGTTGGTGGGGAGAGATTTAATATATTCAGTGGTTGCCCTTCAGGACGAACAGCAACTATTGTTCTCCGTGGTGGAGCTGATCAGGTATGCATCAAATATTGGAGGCTTCATGAATGTAAACCAATCAACATAAATATTAATTCCTTTGAAACGTTAATGGCAGTTCATCGAAGAAGCTGAGCGGAGTTTACATGATGCGATTATGATTGTGAGAAGAGCTGTGAAGAACTCAACTGTTGTTCCTGGAGGTGGAGCTATAGATGTGAGTATCCTCCATTCACTGTGGTTCAGTATTTAAATTTTGCATGTAGGGTTGAACCATTCCTCCTGGTTGTAGATGGAGATAAGCAAGTACCTGAGGCAGCATTCAAGAACAATTGCTGGGAAGTCACAGCTTTTCATCAACTCTTATGCGAAGGCTCTAGAGGTACACTTCCTGGTTGGCTTGGCTGTTTTAACTTTTGTACCTCTTAATTTCACATATAAATAAAAGCTTTCTAATTGTGTTCTGTGTTATTCGGCACCTATAGAAAAGACATATTTCCTGTTCGCTTGTTGTTGTGTACAATAGGAGTTAGTAAACAACCAAGGAGGGTCTCAATATCTTTGGCCAGGATCTGAAAATTGTTGGTTCACCTTTGATACACAAAAATCTGAATTCACACTGTTTATGGTGGTACTACAGGTTATTCCACGACAGTTATGTGATAATGCTGGATTTGATGCAACTGACGTCTTGAATAAACTTAGACAAAAACACGCCATGCAAAGCGGTGAGCCTTCTCTCACAGTCACAAGCTTGATGTATTCATCTTTTGATGAGAGCTGCTTAATCTCATTCATGATATCTTTGTTATAACAGGTGAAGGAGCTTCGTATGGAGTGGACATTAACACTGGTGGCATAGCAGATTCTTTTGCTAACTTCGTTTGGGAACCAGCAGTTGTGAAGGTATTTCAAGATTCTATAAAATTCCACTCTTTTTTCGTTCTTGGGACTATTGTGCCAGTTATGAATATGTCTATCTTGTGTGGATATCTTTCATTGAAAAGTTTATTGATAGTATGATTCCCTTTGTTCTGGTAGATCAACGCAATAAATGCTGCGACTGAAGCGGCTTGCCTCATTCTTAGTGTCGACGAAACCGTGAAGAACCCTAAAGTAAATAACACATGCTCTCATTTTCTTTTGTATGTTTTGACAATGTATATGTATTGTATTGATAATTGTTGTCTATTGCAGTCTGAGAGCGCACAGGGAGACGCCGCAGGTGCAATGGGGAGAGGACGCGGTGGAGGTCGTGGCCGTGGAATGCGAAGGCGATAAGCTCCGTCTCTAATGCCAAACTTGTGGGATTCTTCTTCTTCTTCTCTAATTTCGATTTTGTTGAATTTTTGTTTTGAAGTTAAAAAACCTATTATTGGGTTTGTGTTTGTTCAATTAGAATACTGGTTGGGTATGTATGTCTATACAATCTGTGAAACATAAGTTTTAGTGTTGTTTTGGTTAAGGAGTTTATATTTGCTTAATCAAATCTTGACAAGAATGAATCACTGTAACAACTTCAGATGTGTTGTAGATGCAACTCTAACTATATGCATCATCATCTTGATCTAATAGCTCGATTGAGGATTGATCGATCCTCATCAAAAAAAATGCATACACTTGAATATTTCGATATCTATGTGTTTGAGTATGAAAAAAGTTCGATGCTAAGTATGCGTTGTGTGTGCAGCAGATTATTTACTTAGATCTTTGGCCCTTTGGGTGAGATGCTTAGCAGCTTAGTGAGAAGAGTTATGTCAATACATGGAAACTTCTTCCACTCATCAAAATGATCTTTTAGTATCTCTTTTGCTTTCTCCTTCAAGTTCAAACCACAATCCATTCCTAGAACGGAACAGAGCTTCTCTACCGTCCCAACATTAACCATCTCTTCCACCACCATGTTTTCCGGCGAGAATTTTGACACTGTAGTTAGGATAGAGATAGCTCTATCGTCTGCCGCAGGTGAAACCCTCAATAGCCGCTTTGTCACAACCGCGATTCCGCCCCTATGAGCAAGAATCTCGGCTCTACCGTTCGCACAGCAACATAAACGAGATAAAACTCCTAACATAAGTTCTGTGATTCTTTTCTCGCCAGTGTAGCTTATTTCGAGTTCGATGAGTTCAGAAACCGCACCGAGATCCACAAGGAGTGATCGGTTTCGGCTCCACGAAGAAGTCTCTAAAAGAATCATCAGCGCGGCAGTCACCGCTTGTTTGATGACCAAACTATGATCAAGTTTTGATGGTTCCGTTTTTCCCAAGCTAGGCCTTGATGATGACTGTACCGTTTCTCTCACGGTAGGGCTCGTCCGATTAACACTATTTACAACATCCTTGAGAAACCCTATGATCCCTTTAAAAATCTCGGGATTCAATCTCTCTACGATATGAGAGGAAGTGTATTCCGTTAGATTCCTCAATAGCACAATTGTATAAGCCTTACTGAGAAAGTCTTCTTGGTGTAAAACCCAAGTCAACGATTCCATAACTCGATCGTTTTCCATCAAGATTGTTTTTGCGTCGTTTGATGGAATACCGATCAAGTGAAGAAGACGAAGAGACTCATCTAGTCCTTTGATACGACGTCGTCCGTCTTCGTCTTCACTAGTACACTTGACTACGAACAAGATCAAAGACTTATGTACGCCACATTCACACATCAATCTTCTGTTATTTCCGTCCATTGCCAAAACTTCAAGCTTCTGCAACGTTTCTTCTCTTCCTAAGGCTGCAAAATTCAATACCCAAACCAAAGTTATTAATTAACCGATCGGTATCAAAACATTTACCCAAGCTGCACTTAAAATTGGTCCAACCGAAACTAACTAATCTTAATATCTTACATTTTGATATCTTTTTATCCAAAACCGAACTACAATTTTGCAACACCAAACAGAACCAAAATAAAGACACAAATAACCAAATTCATGTACCGGATTTAAAATAACTAAAAGCAAACCGCATAATTCGAAATAACCGGACTCGTACCTTCTTGGCCGAACTTTTTGAGATTCTTGATCTCTTCGACGACGTTAAGTTTTCCAGGAGGAACTCGAGGTGTAGAGATTCTGACAACGCCACGTGTCTCGTTCTCGACGCACCAGTGTTGGATAAGACGGCGAAGCATGTGGTTAGGTGTAAGATCGGAGTCTAAGGGAAGAGGTTGCTTCGTGACGGGACAAGAAGGGACCTTTTCGAGCCATTTAACGATGTTTTGACGGTCGTAAGTGATGCCAGAAACGGTCGTGACTGGATCTTTCATGATCTCTAGTGAGATTGGGCAGATAAAGTAATTAGGAATCTCGATCTCTTCCTCTTCTTGATCCATTTGTGGAAAAACGTATGATTTTGTGTACGTATATATATTCATATAATGATGATCTAGAATAATAGTAAAGATGAAGAAGAAGAGAAACATGTGGTGGAAGTAAGAAATGGCGGCTCCGTTTACTTAATTGGTCTTCGCTTTTGAATTCCACTAACATATGTTTTTTAGACAAAGAAATATTCACTATCAAAACATGACACGTGTCTGTTTATTTGTCAATGAAATGAAATCACTCTTCACGTATACTGAATAAAATAACAATTTTATGTAAGTCCCCTCCTAATTATTTTTATTTTTGGTAATCGAAAAATTCAATATCGAAGATTTCTAGACCATCTTTTTTTGAACAAGAGACTAGAGCAAATATGTTAAATCTATATATTGTTTTTTACTCTCAGCAGCAACTCGGCTTTAGAACATGGTCTGAATTTTGATCCTTCCAAAATATGTCCATGGTCGATTACAAACTTTTTTTTCTTTTTGTTAACTCTATTCAACTCATGGTCAGCAAACAGAACATTCTATTATATTTCATGGAAAATTTCTTTTGTTTCATTTTAAGGTCAACAAATATATAGGAGGAATGCTGACAACAAATATTTTTATTTTCCTTTTCCCAAGTGTGGGAAATGAGGTTTGAAACGGGAACATTTTACATTTTCCTTCACTTATTTATGTGATGAATCCATCTCCAAAATATTGATAAAAAAAAGAAAAAAGAATCCATGAATGAAACAATTCATGTTAGAAACCATACAAAGATTGTATAGCCTCTGAGTTATATCATTCTTCAACCCAATTCTTTTATACAACAGTTAAAATATTGAGGAAAACAGATTGAAAATCGCACAGCAAATACATTTTCTCTGCAACCCAAGAACGAGAATCCAATTCAAGTTGAAGAAAGGCCGACAAATGTTACCTCGCCAATCCCACATCAGTATTTGACATTATGTGCTTCGAATCTAGAGTCAGGAGAGTGATTTTGTTGGCTTGAAAGGATTGGATCTGTTTCACACTTGCGTGCTCCTAAGACATCGCCATTTCCTTGACCGAGGGACTTTTTCTAGAAGCATTTGCAAGCCGATGTTGTTTCCTGACATCCCATACATGTATCTGCGTATTTGCATTGGAACAGAGACCAGCATAAGTTTCATAAGCAGCTCCCTAAAATCCAACAGTAATTTCTAAACTATCATGTGAAACATTGCCTTGTTTTTCGAATATTAAGGACGAGATTATAGTGCAAGAGAGCACCGGTTTGAAAATGGATGACAATAGTTATTTCTCAAAGAGATTCACAGATCTTTCTCTTGTGATAGGTATGTGAAGCATAGAGTAACCAAAATTTGTTACAGGTTACTTACTTGCTTCGACGAGCCTTTCTTTTCCAGGAAACAAAAGATGTGATCCACTGCAGAGGAATAAGAATCAAAATTACAGAAACAAGTTAGAGTGAGAACAGTAGAAAACAAGAGACAGCTTTAGACGAAGTTGCTTTGTGATCATACAGAAACATGACAATCACCTTAAAGACCGGCGTAAAAGTCAATGGCCCAGCAATAGATGCTTTACGTAGAGGCAATCTCCGTTGAGGGACAACTTCCTTTGACAAGTGTTGAGCAATTTCTTTCAACAGTACCATTTGAGCCTTTTCAGTCCTCATAGAGAGAAGCGCATGTTTCATTGATTCCCTGTCAGCCTCCAGTGCTTGAAGCCTCATGTAGAGTTTCGTTATATCAGGATCACCAAGATCCGTGTGTTCTCTCGGGAAAACAACATTGCCATCAGAAGCACCATCCTCAATCTTCTGCTCCGCTACACCGCCACTATGAGCCACACTGCTGTGATGAACAGAATCAATGGTATAAACTCTATCACTCATGTCATCTCCTATTTCCGACAAGTCATCTTTAGCATTATTATTCTCTGTATACGAGACATCTTCCATTTTCTTAGAGCTGTAGCTTTGGGACCTCGGGGAATCAACAAAAACATCAGGTCTTAGTTCTTTAGATGCTCCCAAGTGTGAACTTGATGAACCAGTAGGGGAAATCCTCCTAAAATGTCTTTGACGCCTAGGACTCTCACCAACCATCCCCTTCTCTGAAACATCCCTCCCTCTATTCAACTGAGTAAAGCTAGGATTCGTCTCCATCTGGCTGAGTCTTCGATCCAAAGTCTTTAAATGTACTCTCCCATGAGGAGAATCAGCTGGTGGATAGTTCTCATCATCTGCAACATAGATATCAGCCTCAAGAGGGTCTTGGTTCTCATTAATATTGCATTTAAGAGGAGGGTAATCTTGTGTAGGGCAGTCATATTCAGAACTAAAGTCGATCATGCTCGGGTTACGACTAAGCAAGCTCCTCTCACCATCAGCTTCTGCTTCGGTTAGCCCAAAACTCATCATTCTGTGCTTATAAGCCTGAGTTTCAAACGTAAGAGCCTGAATCGTCTGATCCCTTTGATAAACCATATTTTCCAATGCCTCAATCTCTTGGTTTTCATAATTCAATGTTTCGTCAACACTACGCTGAAGCTGTTTCAGTTCCAAGTCGATTTTTGCTTTTTCACGCTCCAACGTCTGAATCATCTTTACTGTTTCATCTGCAGCAGTTGATGAAGCAATACGCTCTTGCTCAAGCTCATGATACAAATCCTGAATCGTTTGCTGTTGATTGCTAACAGTCTCGCGTAGTAATTCACATTCGTTCTCAATTTGGACTCTAGGATTAGAGAACATGTCTAGGTCGTCCAGCTCCGGTATCGAGAATCGTTTCTCGGTCTGTAATTCGTCGTGTCTTCTCTTCTTCACAGATCGAATCCATGAACCAGGGGAGGAAGAACAACAATCGCATCCACAGTCGCAACATTTGATCGGAGATTCCATTCCCAATTCCAAGATTCTCCTCACACCAACCACACAAATTATACAGAGAATCGCGAAAAATTACAGGAAGAGACCTAAATCGCACTAACCCCTAAATCATCGGAAGCTTCTCAGGAAAAAAAAAAAAAAAAAATCCAGCTGAAGCCAATTCTGCGGAAACAACACAGTAAAACTCAATTTCAGAATCTGGATCAAGAGAGAAAACAAAAATCCGAAAACGCAAATTGATGAAACCTTACTTACCCCTTGGCGACCCAGAAATTGGAGAGAATTTTGTCTCCCGTCCACGAAACAGAGAAACAGAACGAGAAACGTTTTTTCTATCGCGTAAACAAACAAAAAAAAGAGGACAAAAAAGGTATTAAGGAATTTTCGTAATTGTAGAGAATGAATTCAAATTGTATGTATTGAAAAAAAGGTTTTGATAATTGTTTGATTTTTGGAAACCCTAAAAATCTGTTTTATTCATCTGGATTTTTATTTTTTTTTGTCTATAATAAACGGAGGAGAAGGATTCTCATGGAGTCTCTCTTCTGTCTGTCAGACTCTGTCTCCTGTTCCCGATGATGGTTGTCAGGGAGACTATTTTTGGTATAAACGAGGAGACGATCCTGAATGAACGTCAAGATGAGGTATTGGCTAAAGATCAACGGCTGATATTTGATTGAGTGAGGTGTCATAAGTCAATAACCTACGAACAAAGTACATGGCGGCATGACCTCAAAAATCAAAAAAAATATCTCGGGTTCATAATTTCAAATGTTCTTTTAAGGCCCATATCCAATAGACCAATACAACCAGCAAATTTTGTGAAGTCAACTTTCTTGTTCGAATTCAGCAAAAAAGTTTTCTTTTAATTGTTTTTTGTATTTGCAATTTGTACTTTTGTGTTTATATATGGTTGATTTGTTGCAAAATGTAAGACAAGTCACGAATTTAGGATTTAATGAACTTCTGTCAGATTGTATTTATGAAGAAAAGGATTTGTGTAGTTTCATATTGAGTGTGTTGATTTGAGTAATTATAATACATTGACTATGGTCATATTTTTAAAAATAATGTAGTACTAGATCATGCCCCGTTTTATATCATGGGTTAAATTTTATTTAGTCCAAAATTTGATATATTAATATATTTTATAATAATTTTTTCATATATTTTAGAATTATAGGTATGAGAAATGGAAACGAAAGAAAAATTATGAAGTTTAGAGCTCATTGTATCCCTGATTTGTTTCTTTGTGGCAAAAGAGCCGAACGAGTTTTTAGGAGATTGTGGTGAAGGAGAAAAATTGGACGAGTTTTTTTTTAAAAGTTAATTTACCCATTGGGGAAATTCTTGTTGGTCGACGTGACATCGACAACCGAGAAGAAATATTTTTAGAGAAAGAGCTTTTTCTAGAATGAGGTTTTGTAGTTTTTCAAATAGCATCAAAAAGTATATGTTTTGCACCTCATCAAGAGGTTTTGTAGTTTTTAATTTTTTTTTAACTATATATTGAATAGTCACATGTGATTAGGAGATTGAAAAAAATACTAATGAACTAAATTATCAATCGGAAAACAAAATAAAATAAAACGGTGTGTCTTTTTCATCAATGTGATAATTTCGTAGTTTGGGATAAAAAAAAGTCTACTTTGGTATTAGTTTACTTCTTTTAAAACCGGGGTAGAAGATTGTCGAAAAATCAAGGAAAGAGTGACAAACTTTAGAAAAGTTTAGAGGGTATTACAGATTCTTATTTTACAAAGAATTTTGATGACTCTAATAAATTATAGAAAGTAAAGGGATGTTATTAGTTTGTAAGTTAAATAGAATTTTAGTGATTCAATCAATTTTTCTGATTAGTTTAAGATTTGTAAAAGTAATCTAAAGTCTTCATAAATATGAAGTTATTGGATTCATAATTTTATAAAATCAATAAAAGTTTTGTGTTATTGAATTAAAACAAAAAAAATCTATGATTGTTGATGAATTAAATTATTATATTATTAGTTATATATGTTCTATACTAATCAACAATAAAATTATATTTTAATTTATTAACAATCATAAATTCTTTTGTTTTAAATGAATAACACAAAACTTTAATTGACTTTATAAAAGAATAAATTCAATAATTTCAGATTTATGAAAATATTAAATTCTTTCTATAAATCTTAAATCAATAACATCACACTTTCACTAACTTTTTAAAATCCTAATTGAATAACAACATATTCGATGTAATATTTTAATTCATTAAAACTCCATTTAAATACAAACACAAAAACAGAATAAAAAAGATTCACAAACCTATTAACACTCACTAATGATCCGATGGAATATGTGGATTACAATAGCTTTGAAACCTCTAAATGTAACTCCGATGTCCACCATGGATGGAAGAAAGTTGAACAAAAACAGGCGGATCAGTTGGTCGCTGCTTATGTGGAGGATGAATGGAGTGGTGCCGGTGAGGCGAATTCAAAACGCCGAGGTATTTATTCGTTGAAACATTTAATTATATATTTTAATAGAAAAAATTAAACTTTTATGTTTTCTGTAATCTCAGAGAGATTTGTAATAAACGGTTTAGGTAAACGATAGTTAAGATGTTGTATTTCAAAAAAACGCAAAAGGTATTTATTCGTATTTGTGTAAGTAAAAAATGAGAGTTTGTTTTAACTCTAATAAATGAGAGGTCCATATTTCATTTTTTTAGTGGAAACAAACAACCTACCATAAGGCAAGTAAAACCTAAGCTTTAGGACAGATATTATATAGCAAAACATAAGGTGATATTTTGAAAATACTAATTCTTTAGTGGCGAAACACCATAAGGAACTTTTCAATCGCCCCATGTTCGAATAACCATAGATGATTTTTTGTTGTTTTTCACCATGTTTTATATATTTTTTTTAAATGTACTTTAGGTTACATTTTTTATAATTGATATAATTTTTTATCTAAAAAATTAAGGTGATTTTTTATAAATTGATATAATTTTTTATCTAAAAAAATGGTATATTCCAGGCTACATTTTTGATAATTGATATATTTATAAGTTAATTAACTTATTTTTTTAATTGAAAAAAGTTTTCTTATTATGTGACAAAGATATGTGGTGTTGTACTTGATAATCTAACCAAAAAGCCTATATGGACTTGTTTAGAGAGAGGTTTTGTAGTTTTTCAAATATCATCAAAATGTATATTGGTTTTTATAAGAAAGATTTATTTTCTGAGATTTTCACAAAGATTAAGAAAATAAATAAATAAATGATGCACTTTAACTAATTACTTTTGTATTAAATCTTAGAAAAGTTAGTTTCAAGTTGCTTTCTACTCCAACTATCTTTTTTTAATGTAAAGTTAATAGTATTAATTCATTCACTGATCTTGAAAATAAAAATGCATTAAATATAGTAAAATCAATCTTATTTTATACAAGAATAAAATCTCAGAAAATTAATCTTTCACCTTATGAAGAGGTTTTGTAGTTTAAAAAAAAAGAATAACTATAAATTAAAGGGATATTAAATTGCATTAATTCATTAGAGATTGAAAAAAAATACAAAATAAACTAAATTACCAATCGGAAAACAAAACGTGTTTGTATATTTTTAATTATGAATGTGGCAATTTCGTAATTTGGTCTCTGTTTTCTTCTATTTAAAGCCGGCGGGAGAATGAATTTCGAAAAATCTCATCGGGGCAAATTTTAGAAAAGCTGATGGGAACTGTGGATATTTTCAATGGCTACAAGATGTATAAGTGGGGTGAGGCGAGATCTAAACGCGGTGAGGAGATAGCGACGATGGATGTTCTGTTTTTGGTTTACTTGTTCTAGAGAGAAAGAACAAGAACACATTTACTTTTAAGACTACATTGTTAATATCTTGGATAATCTTACACAACATAAAGACACACATACATATAGTGGTTTTGCTCCACTTGCTACACTACACACACTTAGACTCTAGACCACATCATTGTCCTAAGACTTACATCAGCCACTCTACTATGTTGGAACTTCCAACTCCTTAATTCACTCTTACACAACATAGAATCTATCTTATGCTAACAACACAACACAATACTTCTACTCATTTGGGCTTAACAAAACAATTAGCCCAATTACTTATTACAAAACAACAAAGCCCAACTCCTTTATGTTGTTGACTTTGCTTCTGTCGTTGACCTTGTTCACGACTTCTTCTCCGACATCGTCTTCTTCCTCCGATGCTTCTTCCTCTGTTCTACATCTTCTTCTTCTGATGAAGCTTTTCTTCTTGTATGATTTAATCTAGGATTCTCAATTCCAACACTATTTTTGGTATAAACGAGGAGACGATGCTCAATCAACGTTCCAGATGAGTTATTGGCTGATATCAACGGCTGTGATTTTGATTGAGTGAGGTGTCAAAAGTCAACAACCTAGGAAGAAAAGTACATGGCGGCATGACCTCGATTTTTTAAGAGTTGAGATATTATTTATTGGAGGGAAGTGAATTTCTTTATTTATTGGGCTCATTTTGTTCAAGGCCCATATCCAGTACAACCAGCAAAATTGGTAAAGTCAGCTAACTTTGTTCGAAACTTAAAAAAACTTTTTGGCGGCACTGTCGGAGAGAGATCGCAACGAGAGTCATCGTCATTCCCAAAAAGAAACTCAAAGGTAAGAAGAAGACTCGTTCTCGTTGACATTTCCCTTCAAGCTTTTAGGTGCTCCTGGATCCGAATCGTTCTCTAGTCTCTCAATTTCTCTTTCTGCTAAGAAGAACAGATTTTGTATTTCTAGGGTTTGTTCCTATCTTTCAAGCTTCGTAATTTATCTTCATCCCTTTCCTGTAATTGAAATTGTGCTATTAATTACTCCGGTGTTTACAAGTTCTAAAATTGATTGTGTCTTTCAAAGCGTAGTAGTTCTCCAATTCTCTGTGTTTGTTCCTTGTGTACTCTTGTCGCAAATTGTGTACTCTGTTATGAGACAGATTAAAAATGTTTATTTTGGTTTCCTTAAGCGTAATGTTGTTTTGAAATCTCAGGTTATAATTAGACAGTTGGAACTGAGCAAGGCTGGTCCTTCCAAGTTAGGATTTGATGGAGAAGAAGACGCTTGGGTCTTTGTTAAAAAGCAGAGACTCTTCATTGTCTCGCCTTCTCTTCCACTTCCTCAACAACAGCATTTCACTTTGGAGAAACCTGCAATATCTCCTCAATTAGAAGCTGGGTTTAGAGAAAGCATGGAGGTTACGCAAGATAGTACCTTTGTTCACACTGTGGTGCCTTCTCTTCCTCTGCCTGAACATTTCATTAGGCATAAGCCTGAAACTTCTGAGTCTCAAGCTGAATTAAGAGACGTTCTTGCGGATCCGCACAAAACTACTCATGTTCCCACTATGGTACCTGCTCTTCCTTAACCTGAATATTTCACTTTGCAGAAGCCTGCGTCTTCTCAGTCACAAGTTGAGTTCAGAGACGTCATGGAGGATACGCATGGAACTACTCCTCTTCAAACAGAGATGTCTTCTCTTCCATTACCTCAACACTTCGTTCTGCAGAAGCCTGCTGGAACTTCTCAGTCAAAAGCGGATACACGCAAAGCTACTCTTGTTCACACGGTGATGCCTTCTCTTCCTGTACCTGAACATTACATTCTGCAATTTGTTTTTAATAATATAAGTGAAAAGAATATGATATATGAATTCCTTATATCTTTTTTGTTTCAAACTTTCAAGTATTATCTGCAATACGATAAAGACTAAAGAGTATAGCTTTAAATTCATAATCTCGATTATATTTATTTTTTCACATAAACGGTCTTACTTTCAACATAGTGAAAAACAAATCCATAGTATAATATTTCTTGACTCTAATAAGAAAGAAAAACAATGTCCACTTGCACTATACTACTAGTTGAAGTACTTCTCGAACGCTTCTTCTCCCTTGCAGTGCATAGAGATGAATGCGTAGATTTCCATCATCAAATTCGGGAAACGAGCAGTAAAGAAGATATCCAATCCTTCAGGAACCTTTCCCACCATTTCCTGAGACACATCAAAAGTTTTAAGATAACCAGTTTATAATATGGTCATGGGCATCTTTATATAATTTGTTTTACAAACCTGAAATGGTTAACTATATGTAAATAATTTGTTTATAAAGACAAACCTTAATTTTTGGATCATCAAGTATCTCTCTGTGGTGACTCAGGATGTTTCTTATCAATCTTAATAAGTGGCGAAGGCTCCAATACTTGTAACTACGATTATACTGTCTGGATTCTTGGCCTGGTTGGGCTTGTGCTAAATTTTCTATGTGAGTTATGAAGGTCTTACCTAGCTTACTAGCCCAGTCCTTACTCTCTCCTAAAACTCTTGGAGCTATTGTTTTATTCAGATCGCCCCACATTGTAATATCAAGCTCAATTCGATCACTAGCCTCCCGAAGGAAAAAAAGCCTCTTTTCGGAGTCCCAAAACAGAGGATGGAGAAGCACCTGAGTTGCACTAGGACTACAAAAGAAAAAAAGCAAGCTCAAATCAGAAAATGTTTTTGTTAAACGAAGTCTAAATTAGTAGGCAAGAGGAGGATGAGGTTACCGTAAATCAGGTTTGTAGTTAAGCAACTGCTCGATGAGGTTTATGGCTTCAAGGTTCGTTACGAGCGAGAGGTTGGTTTTATTGTTGGTCTTGATGTTAGTATCACGCTCACTAGGACTTCCAAAAGGATGTGTTCCCATTACGGCGTAATGCAGGAGACAGCCAAAGTTAAACATGTCAGCTGGAAAATCCTCCTTTTTTTTCTTATCTTTGTTAAGCTGCTCCGGTGCTTGCCATCCTGAACTACCAGAACCTGCAAATTTTACGCATTCATTTAGGCACATGAATTCAGCTTGAATTTTCTTCACCAACCTAGGCCATTACGTTGTTCTATCAATCCAAATGAGGATCAAACAAACACAACAACACGGAACTTACATGTTGCAAGGTGTTTATATGATGACTTTTTCCCACCGAGATGCTTGCTTAAGCTCATATCGGATATCTTGGCAGTCAAAGTCATATCTTTCACTATTATTAGCACATTTTGTGGGTTCAAGTTCCGGTGAATTGTTTTCAACTTGTGCAAGTGGGCAAGCCCACAAACTACATCCCTGTAAATTAAAAAGTATATCCATACATTAAAGCAAAAACAACATAATTAAATATTATGAAACATGCATAAATTAAACTCAAAGTCCAAATTAACCTCATTAGTTTTAGCATTGGAGTTAGAGGTAATGGCTTCCCCTTTTCTTTCCAGAATTTGATTCTTTTCATAACTTTTTCCAAATCATCCACTGGAGCTACCGCTTGAGTATCCCTCTTTGTTCTTCTGACAGATAATTTTATTAGATCATCTAAACTGCATTTCCAAGGCTCTAGACAAATGTAAGCAAAACTTTGGTCTTGCTCCAAACCATGAAACCTAATTATATTTGAGTGATCGTCACATAAACAGTGATTGTCAATCTCGTTCTGAATAAAAGCCTCCGTAGTATGGGCTAGATCAAGACATTTCACGGCCACTGAACTTCTTCGTCCATAAACACCCTGAAACACCTCATAGCCATTTCTTCCATATTTCATTTCATTAGTTGATACTAACAACCTACGATTAACCACTTTCCCAGGGGTTTCGTTCTCGTCGTATTTACGGAGTTCTAGTGATGGTAACATTACAGGTAACGTCTTGTTTATATTCTGGTCTGAAGGAACTGATAAGACTTTTGACTCTGAATTTGTTTTCTCGTTTTCCTCTCCTAATCCTCCACTAGGATCTGACTTCTTCTCTACCTGCTCATTTTTAGTACCATCCTCTCCTGATGCTGAGACACGAGGAGCTGAATTTTTATCTCTCTTCTTCTCATTTACAATACCATCCAAACCTTTGTCTTTCGAAAACCTCAGGAAGACACAGACCACAACAACAAGAAGACCCACAAGAGAGATGGCCAATAACCACATTGATGAAAAAAAAAGCTTGGTCTCTTGAAGAATACAAAGTTTTTGCTATTTGATTCTCTTGCTCTGTTTGTTCTTGTGTAGTGATTTATGCTGTGACCCCCTCTCTGTTTTTATAGCCGAGAGATGACTTCTCTGCTCTGCTTTTTCCTTTACGTCAACATCTTCTTCATCCAACCCCACACGCTTAAGAGCTTGATTTATCCATTTTTGGATAGAGCTTTTGCAGTTTTCTGTCACCATCACATTCGCTCTAGCTTTTTGTTGATTGAGTAAGGAGGAGTCTTGTGTATGTGGAACGATTTAGAATTATTTTTACTATACAAAGAATATACAAGAAGTGGTTTCTAGTAGCACACACGTTTAAGAATTCAAATCCAACTAATTTTTTGGTTTTAGCTTGCTTTGGTTGTCCTTTTCTAGTGCTCATTGAGTAAGGAGGAGTCATGTGTATGTGGGATCAATTTAGAAATACTTTTACTAATCCGAGTTAGAGTGAAATGAAGACATTAAACAAAAACACTTGGTAGTCTCTAAAGCTTTTTTGCTGATTGGGTGATGGACGTGTCATGATGTGTATGTGCAACGATTTAGAATTTTCTTTTGCTAATCTGAGTAAGAGTGAAATCAAGACGTTTAAGTAAAACACTTGGGAGTCTCTAAAGCTTTTTTGCTGATGGACGTGTATGTGCAACGATTTAGAATTTTCTTTTGTTAATCTGAGTAAGAGTGAAATCAAAACGTTTAAGTAAAACACTTGGGAGTCTCTAAAGCTTTTTTGCTGATGGAAGTGTATATGCAACGATTTAGAATTTTCTTTTGCTAATCTGACAGAGTGAAACGAAGACGTTCATGAAAACACCAGGAGATAATGAGGTGGCAGATAGGGCCATTTTTGTTGGTTGTGTAAAATTATTTATACTAGTGTCAAAATGGGTTTCTTTTAATACTCTAATTTGCTAATTGTTAATACTTATTAGGAGATTGATAAATATTTTTTAATTTAGAAGTTACATATCTTTACTAATTGATATTTTTGATAATTGATATATTTTATACTAGTTTTATAAAATGATATATTCCGGACTACATATTTCTGATAATTGATATTTTTTAAAGTTAATTATTATTTTTATTCAAAAAAGTTTCTAATTATGTGACAAAAATATGTGGTGTTGTACTGAATACTCTCTAATTAAAAGCTAGCCTATATGGTATTGTTATAAGTTGTGTGTACACATAAATAAATATAATATATATAGTAACTTTTTAATCTATCTATATCTTGTAATTCCCTTTATTTTCTCGCCGTCTCCATTCAATTTTATTCCTTTCATCTTTTTAATTTTATTTTATTAACTATGCATTTGAATTTTGTTTTTCAATTTTTTGTAGTACTCTTCTCTGTTTTAGATTTCAGTATTTTTTTTTTATGCTAAGATATATTTTCTGCTCTTCTGAGATTTGATAATCTATCATTTTAATTATTTACAGTTTGATGACATATCTTAACATAAAATATGTTATTTTTTGTGAGATATCTTGAGATATGTTATTGGACCTCGTAACTTTGTCAAATGTTTTGGCTTTTTGCTATGAAATGGAAATTAAAAGTAAAAAATGTCACCAACTGTTTTAACCGCTAATATTAATAAAATGATAAAATTTTGGCAATGTCCTATTAAATTTTTTATCTAACAAATAATAATACATAAATTTAATAAAATTGAATAACTTAAGAAATTAAAATAATCATTGAGATACAAAATTGAAACACTAGATTTAAATTCTAAATTCTTTCAAATTCAAAACCAAGCCTTCTTCTTTTTAGCATCCTATTAATATAACATGGAAAAAGCTGAACTGAACATAATATGCTAATATAGAACAGTAAAGTCTGTTATTCTATTTTGTATTAATACTGTACTGGTTTCTGTAAAAGTATATATCAACCTTGAGAAAGAGTAGAGCTTAACGAAAATAAGTAAAAATAAAGCCTGGTGAAAAAGAAAAGAAAAGAAAGAAGTAAAAATAAAGCCCATGAGGTTAATGACGGGAAACGACGTAGAAAGTGGAGGTCAGGCAATAAAAGCATTTCCATCGTGATCAGATGAGAGGAAAAGTATGAGAGAAATAGAAACGGCACACTACAAAAATAAGTACTTCAAATCTCTATATACAAAACTCCTTTGACATATGTTTTTTAATGACTGGTTCATCATTTTTCATTGATTTAAAATTTTAAATAAATTATATTAAAATATTATACTTAAAAGACTCAATGAGTTTCTCATTGATAAAGATGCTTTAAGGGGTGTTTTTTAAAAATGTAAATCTTTATTAATTAAAGAAACATACAAAGTAAACCATCATTAATGAGTTTTGTAGTTTTTCAAAAAATTATACTATATTGAATAGTTACATGTGATTAGGAGATTGAAAAAAATACAAATGAACTAAATCACCTATTGGAAAAACAAAACGTGTTTTTTTTTTAATCACTGTGGCAATTTCGTAGTTTGATAAAGAAAGGTCTTCTTTAAAAGCAGGGCGAGAGAATGAGTGTCGAAAAATCAAGGAAAAAGGGACAAACTTCAGAAAAGCTTATGGATCCGATGGAATCTTTGCCCGAAGCTGCCGCACAGATCGATCTTTGGGATGATCTTGCGGCTTCCCTTGTCAAAATCTCGGTAAGCGCATGATGCGATGTGGAATTCGTCACTGGATTTCTGATCTAAATCCGACGATAACCTAACAAATCTTTCCTTCTTTTGTGGTTTGTTTAATAGAAATCACATGCCTTTGTGCCGGAGGAGCAGCTATTGAAATTTGTCGATTACCTTGAGATAAAACTTTCCTCTGTGCAATATCTATGGCTGGACATGTTCAAAGGGTCTCCTTGCCCCAAGCTGATAGATATGATTGATGTTCCATTATCTCATATTCCTGTATCTGTCTACGACACATCAGTCGAGTGGCTCGACAAATTTTCTATTGGGTTACTCTGTGCCTTTGTAGTGTGGTCGTTGAATCGTCTTCTCACGATTTTGGAACCACCACAACAGGGAGGTCACCAGCGACGTACTACTTCCAAATTTCACGTAATTATGGAAACCATTCTCGGAATTGAAATTCTCATCTTTTCTTATGCTTGCTTGCATCAATTTTTCTCCTATGTCTGTGTTGTATGTATGTAAGTATCTTTGTTTGACTAACTCCATTCTGTTTTCACAATTATAGGTAGCAGTATTTGTTGCACTAGCAATGGTATTGCGTAATGAACCTAATACTTTGGTTATTGTATTGCCGACTCTCAAGGAAGACGAGTATCAAGGACATGACAAGCTTCCGATTTTAGTTTGGATGATGGCTCAGGTTCATGTGATCTTTTGTTCCCCTTATGTCTAGTGTCGAAATTTGTGTGCTTTTGTCATCTGTATTCTCAAAGTTAATTCAACTGTAAAATGTGGTCAGGCCTCCCAAGGTGATTTATCTGTAGGCTTGTATTCATGGTCGTGTAACTTGTTACCAGTATTTTACCAAGAAAACTTGTTACCAGTATCCCGTAGCAACTCTCAGTCAATGGATCTCATCCTGCAGTTGGCTGAGATGTGAGTCGAAAATTTTCTTGTCATTTCCTTTGCTATATATATACAATCATCTGATCATTTTCTTGGCAGGATTTTGTCTAATCTTGATGCTCGGACTATACTTGTAAACGGAACCGTTATAGATAAACAGCGACTGATTTCACCTTATGCATTTGAGCTCTTGATGCGGCTTACATTCCCTGCTTCATCTGAAAGAGTAAAGGTAAGCACTAGTGTCAGACTTTATGATGCGTTTGTCAATTCTGATCACAAGCATGGTCTCTATACGCACACAGGCTACAGAGAGGTTTGAGGCAATTTATCCCTTGTTGAAGGAAGTGGCTCTTGCCTGTGAACCAGGAAGCGAGTTAATGAAACAAGTCACTCAACAAATATTCCATTATTCTTTGATAATAGCTGGAAGAAGTAATAGTAAATGGAATCTTTAATCCCTGAGTTTCTAGTTCCCTCTCTCTTCTCCAAATAGAGTTCTTATGTTTACCCTTTGTTACAGGAAATCTTGTTTTAGCCAAGGAAGCTACAGCAATCGCTGTCTGGTCTCTGACCGAAAACGTAGATTGCTGCAAGCAGTGGGAAAAACTCTATTGGGAGAATAAAGAAGCTAGTGTTGCTGTTCTTAAAAAGCTTGTAGATGAAAGGGGTGATATTTCCATCAAACTAGCATCATCACCGAGTCATAAATTCACACTCAATCAAACTATGGAGAGCATCAGGCTAAAAGTAATGCCTCTTACTCTTTTTTTTTTTTTTTTTTTGAGCAAAGTAATGCCTCTTACTCTTCTAAGAACTTATTTCCCCCTCCTTTCAGTAGTAATTTCATCTCTGACCTAACCTATGATTCTTTTAGAACGAAAAAGCCATCACTGAAGGAGGAACCATTGGTTCTCGTTACAAAGAAGCTGACAAGTCCTGCAAAGTGATGTCGGGTAGATTCTTCCCTGAAAATGCCTGCCTCAAAGGTACAGCCATTATTACTGCTGTGGTTCTAGCTGCTGTAGCTGTACTAGCTTCCAACCTGTAGGCTGAAGAAGATGGTGGACTCATTGGTTCTGCACCTATACTTCAATGCAAACACCTCAGCTTTGAAGAACTAAGAGAGATATACCATTGTCCTTGCTTTCCTTTTGCTAGGAGTTTGTGAATATATTGAGATATGTCGTCAATCTTGTTGTTGGGTATTGTTCACTCAAATAGACGTTTGACAAAAAAAAAGTATATTTAGGCGATAGCTTTTCTTTTAGCTCGTGACTTATGTGGATTTTAGTTACTCTAAATTATGTGGTATTTAACTATTTATAGAGTATTCGTGTTTAAAATTTTAGGGTCCTATGAAAAATATAATATTTGGAACATTTAATTATCCTTTATCTTATAAAGCACAAGTCACATATCCAATAAAATTATGCCACATCATCAAACAGAATTTTCTAAAAATCTAATTCTACTAAAAAAAAAAAAGAATAAATAAAAATCGAAGGCCCTAAATTACCGACTAATTGACCTAATCATGTTTTCAATAAAATTGTTAAGCAATTTTATCTTTCTCTATCTCCGATTAAAATGCCTCTTTTTCAGTCTACACGATCTCCACATTCCATGATCTCAACTTCCTCTTATAACTTCCTTAAGATCCAATATAAAAATTACTGCACTACCAAATTTATTCCCGAAATTACTCGGCAAAATGCTCATCAACAAATTTTATCTTTTCGTCTTGATTTCATTGTTCATCCAATTTCTTTTAACTTAGTTTATGTTTTTTTTTTTATGTCCTGCTAACTCTCTATAACTCAAACTGAATCATCCATGGTCGCCTTCTTTTGAAAACAATGTAAGTTGTAGTTAACATCGCATATTGATCTTAGAAACTAAGAACTTTACTACATTTTCTGTTTTAAAATAGCATACAAGCTATTTATTCATGAAGCCTCAATCCTCAAGTCTCTAACTCTCTCCGTTTTCAGTGTTATAAATCAGTTACAATCCAATCTTTGGTGGGGACCAAAGAAAACAACTAGATCAAACACGTACTAGATGTCAACAACTATGAAGACGTCGGTGAGAAACAACAACAATGGACTTAGATCTGAAAGATTTGATCGTCTGGAGGATGCAAAGCTCTCACATGAAGAGTTTGTTATGTTCAAAACAGATTCCCGTTAAGAGTGAAAAGAACTCATCCATGTTAACATCACGACAAGGCACGTCTTCTTTTTAAGGCATGTACCCATCTTTATTTTTAAGTCATTAAAAAAACCACAAGACATTCTCATATAGAAACTTTAAGTATCATTCTCATAATTAACTGTTCGTTTGTAATTATCCCTCAAATTTGTGATACTGTAATGGCTTTATTTGTTTAGAGATCAATATTTGGAGAATTTTTTTTTTTGTTAAGAATACGGATTGTATTTATATCAAATATTTTATAATTTGTAGTATGGATTACAAATGCTAAATATATATTTAAATTTATTTTAATACTGTGTATTTAATATTTTGTTTAGATTTTATTGTTTTTTTCTAAAAAAACTTATTGGTAAATAAGTTATATCTGGGATGTAATACTAGTATATTATAATTGAAAAGAATTTAAGTATTTATGTTTTCTGCAATCTCGGAGAGATTTGTAATAAACGGTTTAGGTAAACGATATTTAAGATGCTTTTTTTTAAAAAACTGCAAAATGTATTATTCGTATTTGTGTAGGTAAATGAAACTCTAATAAATTTTGTGTTTTGTCAAACACAAAAAGTTTTAATAATGTTGTCAATTTTTCGGATATTAACAATCGAAACAAAACAAAATGAAATAAATAATAAAAAAGATTTGGTCCGGTCGGAGAGAGATCTGAACGAAAGAAAGTCATCGTCACTCCCAGAAAGAAAGAAACTCAAAGGTATGAGAAGACTATCCGACTCGTAGCTGCTTCTGGATACGAATTGTTTCTCCACTATCTCAATTTGTCTCCGTCTGCTAAGAAAATAAAACAATTTGTAATTCTAGGGTTTGATCCTCTCTCTTTCAATCGTCCCTAATTTACTGGTAGTTTGGATTGTAATATCTTAATCCCGCGGATTATACTAAGATTACAAGTTCGAGAATTGATTCATTCACTGCAAATTTCCTTCGTTTGCTTTGATTTCTTGGAAACTTCTGATAACAAATCGTTTCTGAGAACATGTTTTTCTTCTTCTTGTGATTGTGTCTTTCAAAGCATACTTCTCCAATTCTCTTTGGTTTCTTCCTTGTGATTTTTGAATAAATTGTGTTATTTTGGTTTCCTTTTAGCTTGATGTTGTTGTTTTGAAATCTCAGGTTACAATGGCGAAGCTAAGGCCTAGACAGTTGGAACTGAGCAAGACTGTTCCTTCCAAGTTGGGTTTTGATGGAGAAGAAGACGCTTGGGTCTTTGTTAAAAAGCAGAAAATCTTCATTGTCTTGCCTTCTCTTCCACTTCCTCAACAACAGCATTTCACTTTGGAGAAACCTGCAATATCTCCTCAATTAGAAGCTGGGTTTAGAGAAAGCATGGAGGTTACGCAAGATAGTACCTTTGTTCACACTGTGGTGCCTTCTCTTCCTCTGCCTGAAACTCCTCAATCACAAGCTGAGTTAAGAGACGCTCTTGCGGATACACACTTTACCACTCCTGTTCCCACTGTGGTGGTACCTGCTCTTCCTCTACCTGAACAATTCATTTTGCACAAGCCTGAAACTTCTCATTCGCAAGTTCAGTTCAGAGATTGTATTGCGAATACGCATAAAACTACTCCTCTTCACACAGTGGTGCATTCTCTTCCGGTAACTGAACATTCCACTTTGCAGAAGCCTACATCTTCCCAGTCACAAGTTGAGTTAAGAGAGTCTATTGCGGATACTCATGGAACTACTCCTCTTCAAACAGAGATTTCTTCTCTTCCATTACCTCAACACTTCGTTTTGCAGAAGCCCGCAACTTCTCAATCACAAGCGGATACACACGAAACTACTCTTCTTCACACAATACTGCCTTCTCTTCCTGTACCTGAACTATGTACTTTGCAGAAGCCTGCAACTTCTCAATCACAAGCTGAGTTAAGAGCGAATACGCGCAAAGCTACTCTTGTTCACGCAGCAGCGATGCCTTCTCTTCCTGTACCTGAACATTACAGTCTACAGAAGCCTTCAACTTCTCAATCACAAGCTGAGTTAAGAGCGAAGACGCGCAAAGCTACTCTTGTTCACGCAGCAGCGATACCTTCTCTTCCTGTACCTGAACATTACAGTCTACTCAAGCCTTCAACTTCTCAATCACAAGCTGAGGTAAGAACGTTGACACACAAAGCTACCCATGTTCACACAGCGATGCCTTCCCTTTCTGTAACTGAACATTGCACTTTGCAGAAGCCTGCAACTTCTCAATCGCAAGCTGAAACTAGTCGTGTTCAAACTGTGGAACCTGAGGCCTGTCCTGATTTCACCTCAGTAGACAAACCGGAGATAGTTATGAGTCGCAGTCTCACAACCAGGAAAGCTCCAGCACCAAAGAGATCACTGCAAGAAAGTAGGAAGAATCAGGATAGAAGAGTGGAGATCCACAGGAGGCGTGCGGGTCACAAGCCCATAAGGTTTCCAAGAGTGATGTGTAGCTCTGTTGTTATGGATAATGAGAAGCTGAGAGTGTTGAATCTGGAGAAGAAGGTTGAGAAAGCGGGAGGGTTGAACGAATGGGTTGGATCTATAGGATTAGGGAGAGAGTTTGAGAGGATGTTGAGAGGACAGAGGATGAGTAAGTTTCAGATGGCGAATTTGACAATGGAGAAGCTTAAGCAGATGGGTGCTTTAGCCGTTGGGCCAAGAAGAAAGCTTATACATGCAATAGGTTGTGTCTATCACCCACATTGTCTACGTGCTTCCTTTAACTGAGAACTATCTGTTAGAGTTTAGTTGAGGCCAATAAAACTTAGCTTACGCTTTATTGATGTTCAACTAGTATTGTTTTGGTTATTGATACTCTTTGGACCATATATGTAAAACAGAGCAACAATCCACTGTTTGATGTGATCATTGCATCGTGCTATTTTGTATTTGACTATTTGGGGATCAGTCGTCTATTAGCGTTGCACATGCAATATCATTATATTGCTTCTTCTTCTTTTTTTCAATCACTAAAGGATCTAGAACCAGAAACAAAAAGTCCAAAATTCAGGTTAATCATTATAGTTTTGCTAATTGGAAACGTATGCAATGACTAAACATAAAATTTATAGTAGAAACACTAGAACCCTAATTCTTCAATTTCAACATAAATCTTTCAATTTGAGTGGAATCATTCAAAACTTGATTCCCCTAACTTGAAAGTAATTATTTGAATGTAAGAATTAAAAAAAGCGTATTTTGTAAAGTATCACGACTAAAACATGCTAGTTGAGTTAAACCTTCATAAAAAATGAAACATATTATTTGAGTTTCGAGAAAGAAAAAAAAAAAACATTTTATTTGAGTTGTCGCAGACACGATCACGATGTACCCTATATATAGTTCCAATTAGCATTATTTATCCCATCAACAACAACTATTATGTCAGAAATATTGAATTAGTAAAAGAAACAAATCTTATCTGGGCCATCCATTTGCACACAGACCAATGGACGTAGAGCGTGGTAGGCACGAGCCAGATGTGAGGTACCTTGAGGTGCCACGTCACATTGAGGAATCTTTGGCGGGGTTTCATTGTTTACCTATAAAAATGGCGGCCGCAAAGTTTCGTACGTCTCCGATGTTTCAATCGTGAAATCGAAACAAACAAAATAATTAAAAAAAGAAATAAGAGGAGGCGATGGCGATCAAAGACCTGACGGCGACGACCGGTGATTCATCTCTTCCTTTAATAAAATCTCCGCCGTCTGAAACAACCGGCGGTGACAGAACCTCTGCTCTTCAAACGCTCGGTAACATTATCGTCTCCATCGTCGGTACAGGCGTCCTTGGTCTTCCTTACGCATTCCGCATCGCCGGTTGGTTAGCCGGATCTCTCGGTGTCATTATCGTCGGATTCGCCACCTATTACTGCATGCTCCTCCTCGTTAGTATACCTTTTTCCAAATCCTTAAATTGAGTATAATTTATTGACTTCTCCAATCGACTTCAACAACGTAATCTAATTGGATTGTTTTAATATGCAGATTCAGTGCAGAGATAAGCTAGAATCGGAAGAAGGAGAAGAAGAATCGAAAACTTATGGTGATTTAGGTTTCAAATGTATGGGAACAAAAGGTCGATACTTAACCGAATTCCTCATTTTCACTGCTCAATGTGGTGGATCAGTAGCGTATTTAGTGTTCATAGGTCGAAACTTGTCATCCATATTTAGTTCGTATGGGTTAAGTATGGTTTCTTTCATATTGATTCTGGTTCCAATCGAAGTTGGATTGTCGTGGATCACTTCTTTATCAGCTCTCTCGCCTTTCAGTATCTTTGCTGATATATGCAACATCATAGCAATGTGTTTTGTTGTCAAAGAAAATGTGGAAATGGTGATTGAAGGAGACTTCTCGTTTAGTGATAGAACTGCTATTTCGTCTACCATTGGTGGTTTACCTTTTGCTGGAGGAGTTGCGGTGTTCTGTTTTGAGGGTTTTGCAATGACGTTGGCTTTGGAGAGTTCTATGAGGGAAAGAGAAGCTTTCCCTAAATTGTTAGCTAAAGTGCTTGCCGGGATTACGTTTGTCTATGTGTTGTTCGGGTTTTGTGGTTATATGGCTTATGGTGATCAAACAAAGGATATCATCACTCTTAACCTCCCAAATAATTGGTCTGCCATTGCTGTTCAGGTAAAATTATGCCAATTCTAATGTTTTTACTTCTTCTGGGAACTTATGTTTCTCGCATTTCATTATGATTATAGATTCATATGCTCTGTTCTTGCTTATGATAACCATTTTCAATAGATTTGTGTGGAAACTTGTTAATCATTTGAATTCAACACTTTTTCTGTTGTTTTTGGTTTAAACAGATTGGGTTATGTGTGGGATTGACGTTTACATTTCCGATCATGGTACATCCGCTTAACGAGATCATAGAGCAGAAACTGAAGAGGATAGACTGGCTTCAAAAGCATCATAATGGGTACAGCAACGAAACAGGTTCAGTCTCAAAATTTGCAATCTTTACAACGAGGACACTTTTGGTGGTAGGACTTGCAGCAATCGCGAGTTTAGTCCCAGGGTTTGGTACATTTGCATCTCTTGTTGGAAGTACTTTGTGCGCACTCATCTCCTTTGTGTTGCCGGCTTCTTATCACCTCACGCTGCTCGGTCCATCACTAAATGTATGGAACAAATCCATCGACGTATTCATTGTGATTTGCGGGTTGATCTTTGCTGTTTATGGTACGTACAACACAATCGTCGGAGTGTGAAAAGGGATAGCATGTGATCTGTGTAAAGCAACGAATATAACTACAAGAAGTTTGGTAAGACAGACAAGAAAAAATGTATAGATCTTTTACATGAATCTGAAATAGAAAGATGGTGAGAAAGTTGAGATTGTTGTATGATCATTTAATGGTGTCAGGATGCAGAGTCTTAAACAATTAACACACCGATTTTCTTTTTTAGTCTTCCTAATTCAATTTTCCAGATTTTGTTTTTATTTTTCTTTAATTTTTAAACTTAAGTATGAAATTGGTAATCCTAATCAATTTTTCTGTTACTCAGGTAACTAAAACCACTAATGAAAACTCGACCCACGCGCTGTTGGTCCTCTTATGTTTTCATTTATGCAAAAAAAAAACAAATCGGAGGGTTATATAGTCCACGGATTTTTGTCTCACGCGCTAAACGCGCTTAAGGTGTGCGTGTTTTGATTCAGTTCATACACGCGTGTAGTTTTTTTTTAAAATCTTTTTAATTTCCGTATTTAATCGTTTTAAGGCGCAAACGATGGACTTCTCTTGGGCTTTTCTTAGTTTTCGTTTAACTTGTTGGCCCATATATGATCTGTTTCTTTTTTGTTTTTCGCCAACCATATATGATCTGTTTATTATCAATAAAATTTCACTTCAGAGATGGAAAAAAAGGAAGTAACGATCCCATGCCAAAAGAAAAAAAAAAAAAGAAAAAAAAAAAAAGAAAAGAAAAGAAAAGGCGATGCATTACCAACTTTTTTAATATTGATCCTCACCATCGAAACCTCATTATGCGTCTCGCCGGAGCTCGCCGGAGCTCGCCGGAATATACTTTTTGACTCCCAGTCATTATGCGTGGATCTTTTACATGAATCTGAAATAGAAAGATGGTGAGAAAGTTGAGATTTGTTGTATGATCATTTAATGGTGTCAGGATGCAGTCTCTTAAACAATTAACACACCGATTTTCTTTTTTAGTCTTCCTAATTCAATTTTCCAGATTTTGTTTTTACTTTTCTTTAATTTTTAACTTAAGTATGAAATTGGTAATTTTTCAATTTAATTAAACTTAATTTTTAATTCAATTTTTCTGTTACTCAGGTAACTAATTTCTTATGCACTAAAATCACCTAACTAGCTTGAAACAAAAAATAATTTAGAGTTAAGAGTTTGGAGAGAGAATGGGCAATAGGTTGTGATTTATACCACGTTTCAAGGACGTGAATCTGAAACCTATCCAAGATTTCATCGAGCCAGAAAAAGGTAGTAAGAGAAAAAATAAACAAGAAAAAGAGTAGAGAATATTTTAATATATTGAACATAAAAACTATACCTCGACGAAATACAATCCTAATTGAGAACCAAAAAAGCCAACGACCTCTCAAATCCAAGAACGGGGCTTTTGTCTTCAAAATGAAAAGTTTGCAGAGAAAAAGGGGGAGAGGGAGAGAGTCTCAGACAATACCATATTAACACCAAAGAACGAGTTTTTGGAAGCAAAAGAGACCAACCACACTTACTACTGTCAGGGCCAAAATCAAAACCCTTACCTGGAAAAGATATATATCCATTTTAGTTATCAAATCTAAAATTGAGTCTCTCTACATCCTACCCTCGCACCAAAACCACCACCCTTGATTCCTACATGCATAGCCATGTCTCTCTCCTAATTGTATATTTTCACCGGCTTCTCGTATGCGTGTCGGTTCTACAACAAGAGCATTCAATCAGATTATTAACAGACTTAAGAGAGAGGGATTCTTAGTAAGCGAGAGAGAGTTTCCTACCTGATTTGCAGCATAAGCCCTTTTAGGAGCATTATCAATGTGCTCCAACCCAAGATACTGCTCCCACGCACCGTATACATCTCTTCTCTGTAGCCATTTTTAGATTCCAAAGACAAAAGAGTTAAATCCTATTTCTTTTTGAGTAGATCTAAGGATAACAGCCTTACCTGAAAGCGATTATAAACAACATCTGTGTCCAGCAAGTAATCAGGACGTCCCATTGAAAACGATGCAAACTTCCACTGCATAACATAAGACACAAAAGAAAGAACAAAAAACTCATTAACATTGATCCGCCACCGATAATGACAATTAAAAACACCTACTAACATTTTCTTTGTAGCTGTTGTTATCAAATCAGACAAAAAGCCATGCATACCTTGGCAAAGTCCTCATCAGGGACATGGAGTTTCTTTTGGATACGGGTCTTGATTTCTTCTAAAGTTTCACCTTCGTGGATTACCAAAAAGAAGGGTTCCCCAAAATTTTGAACTTGCTGCGGATGAAATAATGATTAATAAAGTTTCAAAAACCTCCTGGACCCTCATATAGCTTTTTAAGTAACTCAAAGAGTGATATGGACTACCACCTGATTTTGTCCGGCCTCTTTAGTAAAATGATATACGTGAATTAACCTATCATTGGGACCAATATTCTTCTCTTCTTCAGGTATCTGAGATTTCACACAATAACAAAATGAAGAAAAAAAAATCAGCATCTTTGGGTAATCAACCAGCGAAAACTTGCATTTACATTTCATCAATGTAGCTCAAACGCAACTATTCATCTTAAGCATTCAGATAGCCTACACAACTAAGTACACCGTAAAGATATAACCTATGCCTCTGGAAAGGTGAAAGCAGTAAAAAGATTATATCATTCAATTTAAAAATCTACTTCAGCCATTGCATGACTATCACATCCTTTTTATCAACCCACCCTTAGCACTGAAATGGGTAGTCAGACAAAAAGTTCAATGAAACCAAAATCTGCATCCATAGGGATAGAAGAGACAAGTCAAAAAATAAAATACCTCCTCTGCTCGTAAAGTCCAGTACTGGTCATTGATGTTTTCAATTCGTTCAGTAGATGGAAAGATCTGCAACGCACATCCAAACACATTGGATCACAATTTGCAAATTTTCAGGATATTATAAAAGTAAATCAAACGAAATGTGGTACTGACACAAGCCATCATTTTAAAATCGTCAAAAAGTTAACTACAGTGTCAAGTCAAGAAGTTCGCCTGTTACCTTGTAGATCTTGTGGAAAAAGACCTCAAGTAACCTCAGTTCTGCATCTTGATGCGAAAGCTCCACCTGATGCACAAGTGTTAGATTATATTTAAAAATGAAAGACACAAAACAAGAAATTATGGAGCAGAACCCATTATAAGACAAAGCCCTATGTAAGGAGAAAACAAAGCTCAATATGTGGCCAATTAGCAGAGATGCATGCAATAATATAACAAACATAATTGCCAACTAGAATGACCCACCTTTGTTTTCAGTTCGTTAATAACATCTCCAACAGTACTCTGCTTAGGTAGTCTGATATTGTGGATTATCACCTGTATATTTAAGATTTATTAAGCCTTAAAGACAATAACATGTGATAAGAGAGCTACGAATCGCAAATTTAAGTTTAAAATCCATACTTCATCCTTTGTGGCACTATGGAAAGCTACTTTTAGAGTCTTAAGACCTTGCAATTCTGGAAGAGGAATATCCAAAACTTCATAATACAATATGTCAGACGTCTGCAAAAATATAAGAAACATTCATAGTTAACAATTCTGCATTAGAATCGGAAAAAAAAAAGAAAATGTAAGTTCAATCAAACCAATGTCAATCACCTGATTATAGTGAACTAACATATCTGAAAGATGATCTACTCCACGGTATTTGATTGGCTGAGGCTTGGGTTGCTGAGAGTAGCAATTGTGAGATGTAAGCCTAAGTTTTGATGGATCGTCAAGGCCAAGCTTCTCAGCCACCCTTTCCACTACATCATCATAAGTGTGCAGCTTTGACCTGAAAGTAGAAGCATTATGAATTCCTATACTGAAATCAACGAAACAAAGGTTGTCCATAAAGGTACTTACAGCTCCATAGTAAACTCATCCTCTTTTGGTTTTTCCAGTGTGCGAAAACGCACCAGCTACAAAATAACAAACTACATAAGTTAGTTACCACCAAACCTTCTCAACAACCATTAAAAGTTTCCAAGGAATTTGAAACGAAGACAGGAATCATCACAGTTTGACAGGGCTATATTGGGGTACTTTCTAACTGCAAATCAGAGCAAAAACATGGTATATTTATCCTCATATTTTCCACTTCAAGATGCCATATCTAAATAAGAAGTGCTTATCTGAAACTATAACAGTTTTTACTCTAACAATTCTAGCCCATTTCACGATAGCCAGCAGTGTCCAGGCTAATTATACCTCTCGATTCTGTACATACTCCAAAAATGATGGCACATCTGGGTATCGAAATTCACTCTCCTCGATAGAAAGAGGTTTCTGATAACAAATGATATCTCCATCTTCAATCTGTACACCAGAAACTCATTTCAATGAAGAGAACAAACTGTAAAACATCAAATTTGATACAATGAGATTAACATTACTTGACACAGCCTGAAAGAAGTCTTCTTATCAATCTGTTCACACATTACGCAAGGTTCAAACTTTATTTCCTGAAATTGGGCACAAAAAGCAATTAAATGGAATGTTACATGGCCATATGCATGACGAGAAGGTAGAACTTAAAGGCCCCAGCCCCAACCTCAAAAAGTTCTATTTCCTCATCAGGAGCAAAACCAGCCATTTTATTCAATTGCCCTACTATATCCATGGGCTTACTGGAACTTTTCACCATTAGCCTGCCAACATATCTGCAACATATGGACAAAATAGTGTAACAATGATGAAAGATGTAAATCCCAGTGAATAAGAAAAAAGGCAAATAAGAAATGGAAGAAAGAAATAGTGCTTTTGTTGGAACAGATGTCAAAATGAAATTGGTGGGTACAAGAATTACCTTAGTACTGCGTTCTCAGGGTCATAGAGTTTAAAGAAAAGAAGGATATCCTCAGAAGTTTTTTCTGGGGGAGGAATAGGAAGGTCATCCTGAATAATTCAAGAATTAGTAAGACTATTTAATTTCTTCCCTTCATTCAATAAATAAGCCTCAACAATTAAACTTGACAGCAAGGTAGTATTACCGGTCCACGCTCTATTTCCAAAAACAGCTTTAGCTCAGCATTGTTTGCCTTGTTAGATGCCTCTCGTATTTGTCCAACCTACAACAAAATCTTCAGTATTAAAAGTTCCAGAATAAAAACATTATTTATAAAATAAATAGTTGGCTTATGCAAATACAGTCCTTGGTAGCTGGTAAACTAATAATGAGTATGAGATCAGTAGTAATATATATACGGAAACCAAGACAACCCTTAAGTTCGTCAGAAGCAAATATACCTAGGCATGGCAGTTATGAGCAAGAAGTGTAATAACGAGACCCAAAAAGGCACCAAACCTAATACGAGAATAATCCCAACTAGTAATGTCTTAGAGCAGATAACTAAACACAGAAATAAAATCAGCGATGGTTCTAATGTGTTGAATAATTTAATCTCCACAAAGAAATAATACCAAATGAAAGACGCAAACCATAGGCATGAAAAGAAAAAATAATAATAATAATAACAGCTACCGTCTGTAATTCTTCATTAGGTGATAGGGGACGATTGGGGCGGTAAGTATGGTTTTGACGCTTTGCCCAGATCCAGAACCGCTGTAGTTGAACCGGGACACCAAACTCTTTGGCTACCTCTTCCTACATGAGGATAAATTTATAACAATGTTATAGCAATAAGTACACAAGACACTAGGTAATTTGCAACAACTGTAAGAGTCCATCGAGGACAGCATCGTAAAAAAAAGCTTAAACAAATTAGATCCTAAATGAAAGCAGAGATTTTTCTCGTTAGAATCCTGACCCTTATTCATCTGCTTCAAGATAGATTAAGGTTACCAAAAATGAAGTTTCTTCAAGAATTCCATCTCTTGCTGTGATAGAGCGCAATTTCTGGTAATAAATAGGAAGATACAAGCATGTACCTTAAATTGTTGAAAGGGGGTCTGTTTCTGGATTCGAAAACTCCTCACTTTTTCATGATCAACAAGATCAAAATATATATTCTTTCCAATTTGCTCAGTGATGTCATCATCTCTTGCGACCTTTATAAATAGTATGAATTGCATTAGTAACATCAGTATCAAGTCTACACCAACACAATTTCACACCCAAATTTAACAGAAGTAGAAAACCTTGATTGTCGTGAAAAGGTGAGCTTGAGCCTTGTATTTTCTTTTATCTTCCTTTTCTTCTTGTTCTTTTTTCAGCCTCACCTGGTAGGAAGTAATTAGCTGAATCAAGCAAAATCCAGACAGGTAAAAAGGAAAACCCGTGTATATGAATTTCTTACCCGCAAATGTTCCGCAATGTCTTTCTCATCAACGTTGCAGATTATCTTATCCTTGTCACTTTCCCGAATATAAACAAGCATGTATGCATTCGAGTATTTTGTGAATTTGAAAGGTGGATTATTGAAACCAGGATTATTCTGCGGTAACTGAAGAGAAACCAAATTTGAAAGTAAATTCAGTAAAAAAAAATAACAAAGAAAATAAAGAAAACCTCGAAAGAGAGTGCTACCTCTTCTTCACCACCATATTGCTCTTCCAGTGCTCTTTTGACATCTTCTTTCGTGACCCGTTCATCGTCAAATTTATACCTGAAAGAATTAGAAGTTTAGATAGTTTAAAAGTAAGGCACTGACAAAATGTTTTCAACAGTGCCATCTAAAACCACAAAAGGACGTAATAGTTATTTATTTCAGTGGATATTTTGGGAGAAAAGGGAAACAAAAAGAAACTTAAAGATCATTTATACAGTGAATCTAAGTGTGAAACTAATATTGGTACATGCACGTTTAGAGAGGTGCATGGATAGAAGAGCCAAAAGAAATTCGATAACATTATCCAGTATCAGAAGACATGAATTGGGCCTCGCTAGCCTAGATGACGAGAAAACTAGTTTGCAATATAAAAAAATACGTCAAGATTACAAAATACAAAACGTATTTTAGCATAAAAGAGTTGAAGGGTACATACCACTGATCTGAAAGTGTTGGCCTAATAAAAGCATAATAATGCCCTCCATGCACTCCTCCACTGTGAACCAAGACACTGCATAGAAATGAGTAGCAAAATGTTCAAGCAAGCCAATAAGGCAGCACAAAATATTACTGAAACATAATTCATCTTGTCTTTCACTATCACAAAAGGAAATGAACTGTCCATCTGCTTAGGAAAACTTAAGCTACGGTAACCAGATTCCTGAGAAGAGGAACCTATCAAAAAACTTGATATTTCGGAAACATCCGACCATATCTGTATAGCCCTGTCTGAATCTACTGTATATGAAATTACAAAAGCAGAGATACAATAAATAAATAAAAACCTGTGGAGGGTGTAGAGATTGCGGACACTCTTGTCTGCATCAGGGGATAAATATCTTCCATCTTCTCTGTCGAGATCCAGTTGGAGAGGAAACTCATACCGATCATTAATCTGTAAAGAAAGTAACGTCAGCTTAAAATCAAGTCTAAACACAGTCACTACATGCTGTTTTTTGCTGGGTAAGTGGAATTTCAAATACCAACCTTCACCATTGTGTCCCTCATAAAATCGTATTCAAACCTCTTGAGCTGAAGTTGAAGAACTGGTGGAAAGTCTATGAATAGAACACCTTTTTTTGCATCCTGAAAATAATAAAAAAAGTATTCCAATATAAGATAAGTTCAGAGTAACAATATAAATTAGTCAAATGCAACTTTATCAGCTGTTCCTGCTTTGAAATATACTATTTACAGTTTCCTAATTTAGCTTGCTTGGTAGCATCACACGCACTATGAACCCCAACACCAAATGATAAGCAGAAAAAGAGTAGACTATATAGACTTGCTGGGTACCCAACTACCCATATAGGGACATTGATAATGCTCAACATCTCCAGGAACCAATATGAGAAAGAAAGAAGACAGCCGACCTGCAAATCATGTCCTTCTGCATGGTATTTGTTGTCTCCTTCAAGGCGTTCAACTTCAACATACTTGTCAAAAGAAGCATATACATCTTTGCAGCCTTTAACATCAAGCTGGAGGTCTGGAATAAGTCAAAGACACAGCTGTAAAGTTAGTTTGATATTATTAATATGTTAGCTTCCAATAAATTCAGACAACAGAAGATGGGTTACTGTTTCACATAACATACCATAAAATGACTCTTTCCGTGTAGATTTGTAATCTACATTAATGCACTCAATGTAATTCATGTGGTGACCTTCAAATAGCTTTTGTATTGTTCCCTCCACAACAGTTCCCTTGAAAAAGGAAAAAAATTAAAACATGAACACCAACTGAGAATGAAAGAAAGAACACGATGAAGAAGACAATTTACCTTCATCTTGTCCTCAAGCTTTTCACAGAGAACTCTGTTGAGTTCTTGTACATCATGTTGCATAAAAGAATCATATGTATCCCAACCAAACGACTTTGTCAGCTCCTTTGTCGCTACACTGGTATCATTATACTGAAGCTTGTAAAATAAACTCTGGAGCGCCAATGGGATACTAGCGGTAGGTGCATCATTTTCAGTCGTTGGCATGTGGTAAACAGCCTACAAGGAAAGGATGGGTGCATTACTCAAATGTCTTTCTCTAGAATTTTGCGAACTCATGATTAAGCAAATAGAAAAAGAAAACAAAACAAGCATCCAACCTTTCTAAAGTAAGGTATGTGGTATAAAGTCTGCAGGAGAGAATTCATGTAACAGGTAGCACCTTGGTTTTTTAGTCCAACAAAACCTGTCTCTTTTTTTGAGTCATATGACCAATAATCAAGAACTTTACGCACAGCAACTTCAGCTTCAATCAGAACAGTGTCATTCACTAAATATCCTCGAGTGGGTTCATAGAGCTCGCTGAGAGGCATGAATGATGTAAACCCCCAGTCGCTTTCTCTTGCATTGAATTGATGTTGCGTCTCTGCAGCCACACACAGAGATAGTTCTTTCAGTAAGAACTGCATCTACTTATCAGATAACAAAGGCATTGGCTGTTTAGAAAGTTCAAAAGAGTAAAACACATATTAATAATAATATCATTTTCAATAAAGTTTTCAGGTAAGCCATGGTCAATGTTTAAGAGAGCGGTAACTTGACTCCATTCCAAAGTCTACAATATACTCCTTTTACAAATCCAAAATTATAACTCCAAGAAATAAACATCAGCCAGGAAATTAACATCTTACGCAGGCATTCAGAATTTTATATATGTATGAACAAAATTAATTAACCAAGATACCCTTTCTGATGGAATATCGGTTGTTGACTTGATTCACTACAGCCAGACTGAACTGTGAATATCTGCTCCACCCGTACGGCAAATTCGCAGCATCAGCAACATCCAAGTACATTGACAAATGGTCGACATTGTTTCCTTTGGGAAAAATCAATATACGCCTGCAAGAGAGAAAAAAAATCAGTACACATGACGTCAACCAGTAAATGCACATCAGGAAATAAACTGCAAAAAAATGCATCAAAAAGTGTATATGCCATTACCACTTATAACCGCCTACAACAAATACGTCAGAGTAATGCTTCCTGGTATTGAGCCTAGTGAACATTGGGATGGTCCACGTGAATTTCAGACTTGGAGGATCCTCGGGTGGTGGATTCTCCACAGCGGTAGCAGCAGGATCAGTTTGGGCAACTACAAATGCATCAACAATCGTTAAGAAATCCACAATCCAAAAAATTGACAAAACCCTAGCGCACAGTGAAAACATCAATTTCTACACCCCCAGCACTATCCACAAGTGCTGAAGCATCTACATCAAACCAAATAAGAGTAGAACACAGACGAGAAGTAGAATAAGTAGATCGAATTCAATTAAACACGAAAATGTTACCTTCCATAGGCTGAGGTCCCTCGACCAAATCCGGATTCGGAACAAGCATCTCCTCGTCTTCCTGCTGCTGTCAAAACCGGAAGAAGAAAAATCAGACTTCTGACTATTTAGAAACCCTAATTTCCCAACCCCGTGATCAGAACGTCAAAACAGAAACCGCAATCACAAAAAAAAAAAACGACACAAATACAGAAGCGTATAAAAAATCTAAGAAAATAAAACCCTAATGGATCAGCGAAACGAAGCCGAAGCAGGTTTAGGTCGAATACGCGTAGAAACCCACGAACACGACATCAAATCGACACAAACAACAATAATAGGATAATCGGAGATTACATCTAGCGGCGGCGGAGTCATCATAGTCATTGCTCCGATAGTGATTCACGGTCGGATCGAGAGAAGTAGAAGAGAGCGCCGAACAGAGAGAACAATGAAAGGGGAGAAGAAGAAGAAGAAGTGAGGGAAGAAATAGAGAACTTGCAGAAGGAGAGATCAATCGCTTATTTCTCTGCTTACTCTTTCTCACTTTTCGATAGGATAATTACGATATTTTCACTAAATTAAGGGTTTCTATTGTAATTCCAATTACTATTTGGATTCAGATTTATATGTTTCCCTGAGTGTTCGTCTGAGAAACGTGACAGGCTAATGAGAATGCGACATATACGACTCTTCAGATGCTGTCACCAATTAAAACTCTCCACGTGTATTACACGTGACTGTGACCGTGACGGTGTGGGACGTCTTCGGTGAACTTTTTGGCTTCTCTACTCTGCTTCGAAATGTCCTTAAGTTTGTTTTGAACTTTTTTTCTATATTACTATCCTAAAAGTTTAAATAATGTAAATGAAAATGCAAATTTCATAAATTTTAGGAAATTTCATACAGAAGTTAATGCTTAGATTTTGTAATATATTGTTGTCACATTACTTTAAATGTGAATAATGTATACTAAAAATAGTAGAACAATACTTATCCACCTTCATTTATAAGTTTTGCACTTTTTTGACAAGTACAGTATGTAATTAACATTAATTTGCTACAATGATTTTTTTTTGTTAAAATCTGCAATGATCTTTATTACAGATTTAAAAATAAAAATAGTAAACAGTATTTGAGGGATTCACTCAAAATGAAATGAACAAAAAGTAACATAATTTGGTTTCATTTATAAAATAAATAAAGCTGCCATATATTAGAGATGTTATTTTATACCACATCATTATAAAATGTTATTTTATATAAAATAACATCTCTAATATATGGTAGCTTTATGTATTTTAGAAAAATGGGGTAGCTTGCTCTATGGTATGGTCGTATGAAAAAAAAAAAAAAAAACATGTCGGTTATCACTTTTCAAGATGTTTCGTTTTTTTCTTTTGTTTTTCTTTCAATTTGCAAGATGTTTTTCATATAGAGTGTCTGTAAATATCCATTGCACTCGTCTCTCTACAAAGGTGAAGGTCTACAAGACTATACAACGTTGTTATTATTTATCTTCTTCTTCTTTATATCAATCATCCTTAATTACATTTCAGTTGTCTTCATTTTCTCAAAGTGATGATGATGAAATCGATATATATGCTTATTGTCTGGTCATGGATATTTATTTCCAGTGTGTTGTTTTATATGGACTATTATTGCCGTAGACCTTAACTTCAGCGATGTTTCGAATGTACATCGTGTACAATAAACATTTTCATTCGTCGAGATGTTATCATATGTTTTTTTGTATGATCATTGTTGAGAAAGACAATGCTATTATTTCATGGGGGTACCCTACTACCAGGTAAACATAGCTTGATTAAGCATATTCCTACATATTTATTTGGCTCTTCCTTAACAGGCCCTTTTTAAAACAAACACGTCCTTATGTGATCATAGTTATGGAAGTGTTGGGCTGAGTTTAGAACAATCAGAGTTTTAAATCCAACAAAAATGAAGAAAATGCTAGGGAAATTTAAAATTGCTATCGAGGTTTTCTTTCTATGTGGTTTGTTTGATTGTATATATTTCGGTTCTGACTTTGTTTTTGTATTTTTTTTTTTCTTTTGTACAAGCTAGAGATAACTGGTTTTAACATATGGTTCAATCTTGATTTGGATAATTTCATTTGGTTTGGTTCATTTCTCATATGAAAATAAACATTATGATTTTAGTATATATGAAGCTTAAATTTGACAAGTTTATAACTGAGTTATAATTGTAAGTTGACTGTGGACTAATGCATTATCTAATTAAATTGTACACTTACCAAAATTGCTTATCTTCAATTCTTTCCTAACTAGTTGAAATCTGTTTCTATATATCTCTCATTTCAACGTTTTGTTTTAGGTACAAAGAACTCTTCCAGAGATGAACTTCTCATATCTAGAAAAAAACCTCAATGAGGTTTGAGGAAAGTAAAAACAATTGTCAAAATCCGAGAAAATCTGAGAAAGTAACAAACGGCAAAAGTTACACTATCTCTTCGGATATTGTTTCACCTCCATATTCAAATTCAAATCCCATCAGTGATCACGTACATCCCGCCACACCCATTCCTGAAGCCGTCTCTCAAAGTCCGATGAAAGAAATCTCAATCGATGATCCTTATCTCCCACCACATCCTCAGCTACCGAAACTTGAACCGCCACGTGGCCGTCGTGTCTCTTTAGAAGAATTATTGCATCCGAAAGAGAAATTCACCGGCGATTTGATGAAATTCATACGCCAAAGCGGGAACGCGATTTCGAAACGCATCTCGGTTTTGCTAGAGAACGACGATGACGACGACTCGATCGATGACGTGACCGAGTTCAAAATCTCTGGAGTGAAAGTTCTCGTGAAGATGAAAAACGAAGAAGAAATCAAAGGTCGTATAACTTTCTTCTCCAGATCTAACTGCCGAGATTCAACCGCCGTCAGATTGTTTCTCCGGGAACGAGGATTTGATTTCTCGGAGATCAACATCGACGTGTATTCGTCAAGAGAGAAAGAGCTGGTTGAAAGAACAGGGAGTTCTCAAGTTCCTCAGATTTTCTTCAACGAGAAACACTTCGGAGGATTAATGGCGTTGAATTCTCTGAGAAACAGTGGTGAATTTGATCGGAGGGTTAAGGAGTTTTTGAAGGAGAAGTGTTGCGGCGATGCACCGTTGCCGGTGATGTATGGATTCGACGAAGAGAGTAATAATAAGGATGTTGTTGTTGTTGTTGATGAGATGATGAGATTCGTTAGGGTTTTGAGACAGAAGCTACCGATTAAGGATCGTTTGATGAAGATGAAGATTGTTAAGAACTGTTTCTCCGGCGCCGAGATGGTCGAGATTCTCATTGATTACTTGGATTGCGGGAGGAAGAAGGTACGTGTGATATTCAAAACTTATGATCCTGTGTTACGCACCTATGTTAACTTTACGTAGACGTTGACCACGTTTGTCTCAAATTAATATTATTAGATTAATTCAAATCTTAAAAGATTTTCTTTCCAATGGATAATTTGATTGACCAATTAATTCTATTTATTTTTGGTTAATTTAGTTTTTATTTTTTGGCACCATATTCAAATATCAAGTAATTAGATTTATATTTTCGGTTATTATGCAGGCTGTTGAAATAGGCAAGAGGTTAGCCGAGAAACACTTTATCCACCATGTCTTTGGGTACGTACATATATATAAATCGTGTCCTTTTTTTCTTTGGTTTACATAATTGAATATTCTTGATTTAGTGAAATGTTCATAAACTGTATGTTTGTTGAATAGAGAGAACGAGTTTGAAGATGGAAATCATTACTACCGTTTCCTAGAGCACGAGCCGTTTGTTTCAAAATGTTACAATTTTAGAGGTTCTACCAACGACATGGAGCCCCAAAGTGCAGCCATTGTTGGGCAGAAGCTATTCAAAATCATGACAGCTATTCTCGAGTCTTATTCTTCCAATGACCACACTAGTGTTGATTACATGAGAATCAGCCAGAGTGAAGAATTCCGAAGGTAGAATTTGGACTCAAGAGTGCTTAAACGGATTTTAGTCTAGGAATGCTTACTTTAGTTCTATCGACATTAATTTGGTTATGCTTTAATTGTGTATAAACGAAGGTACTTGAATTTGGCTCAAGACTTCCACCGTTTGAATCTTGTGGAACTCTCAACGGAAGAGAAGTTAGCATTTTTTTTGAATTTGTACAACGCAATGGTGATTCATGCTTTGATCAGTATCGGACGTCCCGAGGGGTTGATCGCAAGAAGGTCATTCTTTACGGATTTTCAGTATGTTGTAGGAGGCTACTCTTATTCACTTAGCTCCATCCGAAATGACATCCTTCGTCGCGGTCGAAAACCCTCTTATCCATTTATCAGGCCACCTTTTAATAACGGCAAGACACGGCATGAGGTAATTTTAGCGTTCCATGTTTGTTTGTATTTTACTCATATCGGTGATTTTCGGATTATCCTATAGTTTTAATTCTATGGTTTAATGTCAGCTTGGTCTTCTAAAACTGAATCCATTAGTACATTTTGGCTTATGCGATGGGACCAAATCAAGTCCTGTGGTGAGGTTTTTCACACCGCAAGGAGTCGAAGCTGAGCTCAAACGAGCAGCTAGAGAGTTTTTTCAAAATGGTGGAATTGAGGTTGTCTTGGACAAGAGGACCATACATCTATCAAGAATCATCAAGTGGTAATCAATTCTCTTTACAATAATGTCTACATTGAAATTTATAAATAGTGAGACCTAATGAGACTTATATGAGTCATTTTGGTTATTAGTCTAATGAGCTAAGAAAGGATATACATTGATGTGTATATGTTTGTTGCGGTAGGTACAAAGAGGATTTCAGTGAAGAGAAGAAAATGTTGAAGTGGATAATGGGTTATATAGATTCAAATGATGCAGGTCTTTTAACCCATCTGCTTGGTGATGGAGGTGGTTCTTTTAACATCGTTTACCAAGATTATGATTGGTCTACCAACAATTGAAATTTAACAACAACTCTTCTTTTTGGTGGTATATTGACATTAAACTATTGGTCCATAAATTTTATGTTAAAAGTCATCTATTTGTTATTCATGAGATTTATTCATGAATCACAGGTATAGTACTACTATCTGAATCCCGGATTTTGGATCTTTACTCTATAAGAATCGAAGACAATAGATGATGAAAGAAAACTTAATTACTACTATTCACTATTTTAAAGACAAACAAATTCAAATTAATATGCATATATAGAATCGTACGCCTTTGGTGTGTTCCTAATATACACACAACTTATTATTTGGAACAAAAAAAAAAATAATCATTTAACTAAAATACTATCCGGATAATGTCATATATATGAATTATCATTCATCTATGAATATATGTCAATTTATTCTTACGTGGTTGAAGTAGAAGCCTCTTCTTTTTGGAGAAATGAGTAGAAGCTTTTTATGTTATCATAACATCATCGTCTTACTTTTCTCCTTTTCTTTCTTTTTCTTCACATTTTTACTTTCTTTGGTATCGAAACCTTAAACTTTCAAGCTAATTCCGAGAAATGAAATTTTATACTAAAAACGTCCATGATTCAAGATTATTACAAGAAAAATTGACATGAATTATCGTTTTGCTCTGGTAACAAAATCACTACGTACTTAAAGCAAATTTGAAATATCATTTCTGTCTTCTGATGACAATAAGTTAACGGTTTGGTAGAACTTTTTGTAGGGAAACTTGTGAAGATAGAGTTAGCTTTTAGATGCAGGTAACGTATAAACTTATTTGAACGGTTAGATTGAGAAACGAACAAAATACATTGGATGCAATATCTTCCTTTGTACTTTGCAAGTGTTGTATATAAAGAAAAAAAAAGTGTTGTATATAAGTAACTCATATTCTGATATTCCCCACTTCCATTTCTTATAAACAACATAATTTGAGTATAATCTTCATTTTAATTATATATCAAACAATAGAACCTTAAGTTTTTGATTATAATCTCTGCCTAATCGGCAGCTAAACTCATATAACCCATTGTTTAGCCCAGTTATATAACTTTGGAAGTTGCATAATCAGCTTAACTATTTTCTACTACAAAAAACTAAACATTTTTCTTTTTGAGCTCATCAAATTCAACTAAAATTGTCTCTCAGCTTCTTTTTTCCCTTTTCCTTTATAGTGAGTGGCGTTTTAAAACTAAAAGCAAACGGATCAAGATAGAGAAAGCCACGATCAAAGCAAAACCATAAGCAAACAAACACCAAACCACTAAAAGAATACCGCACACAACTTCTTTCTATCACATGAATCTCCTTTTAACAAATAAAATAATAATAAAGTAAGGATTATGCATATCTTATTGCACGTGGCCGGTGCCCTTTGAGACGTATCACCCTCTACATGCAATATAAAAAGCATTGCAAATGAACCAAAGTTTGATCACATCCATCACTTATAACTAAAAACACAAATCAAGATAAAATGGCGGAAGAGCAAGCAGCGACGGCAATGGAAACATCGGCGGTGGAGAAGCAGCCAGAGACGACGACAGAGGCTGAAGCACCAAGTTTGACGACGAAGAGGATGGTGGTTGCGATTGATGAGAGCGACTCGAGCTTCTACGCTCTCCAATGGGTCATTGACCATTTCTCTAATCTTTTATTGACCACAGCGGCAGCTGAGGCGGAAAGTGGAATGCTCACGGTGATTCATGTGCAGTCCCCTTTCAATCACTTTGCTGCCTTTCCGGCTGGACCGGGCGGCGCCACAGGTCTCGTCCATTAACCTCTCTTTTTTCTTTTCTTTTTTAAGTATCGAATTTTAATTGAAATAACATCTTAATATAATCATAGTAGATATTTTCTTCCTTCATACACCCTACTCCCTAGTAGCATCTTTTATATCTAATTTATAGTATTAGTCGGAAAGAATAAGTAGATTTAAAGAATAAAAAAAGTTTTGTTTACTTTATAGGTATAGAAATGTTATTGTGTATGACTTGGTTTTGTGAACGGTTGTAGCAGCAGTGTACGCATCTTCATCAATGATAGAGTCAGTGAAAAAGGCACAACAAGAGACCTCTGCTGCCCTTCTCTCTCGCGCTCTCCAAATGTGCCGAGCCAAGCAGGTCCGATTCTATAACACATGTCCTAAAGACATTACACTAATTATTGGACATGAAACGCGATTAAAACATATTGTGTGATGGATGTGCAGATACGTACTGAAACTCTAGTGCTAGAAGGCGAGGCGAAGGAGATGATTTGTGAGGCGGTGGAGAAAATGCACGTTGATCTTCTCGTTGTGGGTAGTCGTGGCCTTGGCAAGATCAAAAGGTATTGTATCATTAATAACTTCTTCTTATATATAAATTTGAGCGCTTATTATTTTGTTTGCTTTGTGCGTTTCGGAAGAGCGTTTCTTGGGAGCGTTAGCGATTACTGCGCTCATCACGCCAACTGCCCCATCCTTATTGTCAAGCCACCTAAGGAGATGACTAAGTAATATGGAGCTGTTTACATGTTTGGGTTATTAGTACGAATTTTATAATGAGTGTGCCATAATTTACCTAAAAAAGAAAAAAAAGAAAAAAAGAGTGTTGTATGTACGTGTGTTTGACTTGGATAATTAGTGACATTTTAAGCAAATGTGTATTTGGAAAAGTGATGTCAATGAAATATGAATATGGGTCGAATAAAGAAGCGAAGATCTGTAGACTGTTGCTTCTCTGCATCTGTTGTTGTATTCCCGATCATATTGTTGTATGTTTATAATTTATTAAAAGCAAATTGTCTTCCTAATTTTGAATCTTTGTTAATCGAATCCCAACTTTCGAACGAATAAAGGAACTGATTAATTGCGATTGATAACATGGAACACATAAAGAAGTCGTGTCTTAAACTATAAACAAGAGATAAGAAAGACATACTGTATATGACATCAGAAATAAAAGCTTCGTCAATCATTTACCATATTGAGAACAATGCAAATGGTCTAAGACAATTTCAGAAAACGAGCTTGATTACCAGATAATAGAAACTTAGAACTAATAGCGAACTCTTTAAATTTCTAGCTTCAGGTGGCCTAGATAAGTTCAAAAATTGACAATAAACTGATGCGAAACAGCTTAAAGCATCAAAAATTTATCTATTCAAAGTAGTTCAGACGAAATAAACTTCATAAAACAAAAGAGCAAACATCTGAGATACATATTTCAATCTAAATGAAGATAAAACATTAAACTCATTGATACGAGATTGTAACGCACAGGGCAAAGGGAAAATCCTTAACGATTAGCCTTGGCAACTCTTTCAATCTCATCCTTCTTCTTGATGGCATAGCTGCAAGACATAACAGTTCAATCATTAGCTTCACTTTAAGTTATATGAACAATAGTGAAGTCATTTGGAAGTGTATTTACCTGTTGGAAGAGCCCTTGGCTGCGTTGATCAATTCATCAGCAAGGCACTCAGCTATAGTCTTGATGTTTCTGAAAGCAGCTTCACGAGCACCAGTGGTAATCAAGAAGATAGCCTGGTTAACACGTCTTAGAGGAGAGATATCAACAGCTTGTCTCCTAACAACACCAGCAGATCCAATTCTGGTAGCATCTTCACGTGGACCACTGGCTCAAGCAACAAACAAAACATTAATAAGAATAAAATGTTCCTTGTTCCAATGATACTATTTCAGCATACTTCACAAGGTTAGTACCTGTTGACAATGGCGTCAATGATGACCTGAATTGGGTTCAAGTCAGACAAGAGGTGGATAATCTCCATGGCGTGCTTGACGATCCTGACAGCCATCAATTTCTTACCGTTGTTCCTCCCGTGCATCATGAGAGAGTTGGTGAGCCTCTCAACAATGGGGCACTGAGCCTTCCTGAATCTCTTCACAGAGTATCTTCCAGCGGTGTGGGGAACAAAGGTAGCATGTTTAGCTGCCTGAACTCCAATGTAGTCAACAAGACTGATGTCTGTGACCTACAAGATGAAAAAAAACAATTGTCACTAACAACACTAAGAATCTGACATACTAACGCCAAAACGGAGATCCAATCATTCAGGGAGCAAAATGAAAAACAAATCGCAAAACAGTGAAATTTAGCAGAAGCTAAATGTTCCATAAATTAAGCTGTAGAACTATAACAAATAAATCTAACTACCACCAAAACAAGCGTATAAGGTTATGCCAAGCAATGTAAGATATGTATCCCAATGACAAACGCTAAAGTAAAACAATACATCTAAAGAGAAAGCTACCAAATCTTCTACACTAATCTAAGATGGAAAATGATTCTCACAGATGAAACATAAGCTAGAGGATCAAAGCGAGACCAAAATTAAGAGAGTGAAAGCTTAATAATTTACCGTAACGTCGTCATAGGTCCAGCGGTTGAAGAGCTTGACTTCGTTAGTGAGCGCCTGCTGAATCTCAGCGTCAACATCTGCGGCGGTGGCCATGGCTGTGGTGAGAGAAACAGAGCGTGAGCTCAAATACACAAGTACGAAATCAGAGTTATGAGAGAGGATTTGGAGAAAGAAGATCACCTGAAGATCGTTTGCGTCGCGCGAATGAGAGAGACGGCAGAGAAAACGAGAAGCTTTAAGAGGACGAACAAAAACCCTAATGTCACTCCTTTTATATAGATGAGAAATTTAGGGTTTGGGCTCTAATGGAGCTGTCTACATGGGCTTTCATTTCTTTATCCAGTAAAGAACCGGTTTAACAGGTTCCCTGGTTTATACGTGGTTTTAGCCGGTTAACTTACGGAATATTATTTTTATCTTAAGTTACACAAATTACATCATTAATAGTAAAACAAAATTTTATGGTGCAATTTAAGTTTTTATGATGAGTGAAATTCGAATAATATACAAATATTTTACTGTTTAGGTTTCCCTAAACCTACTTTTAGATATGTAAATTAAACATTTTTTTTTTTTTGGTTAGAACCAAGTCAGTGATCATAGAACTCAAAAAGCTGGTGTTTCAATTGGTACAAGCATTTTTATTGCAAGATATAAAAATTCAGAAGGACATATCCTTGATGTATGTACATGAAGGAACCGATTTTGACTCCAAGCTACAAAGAAGAAGAAGAATGATATACAAAGAAAACTGCATATCCTCACCATGAAATTGAAAGCTAGAGGAAGGGGAATAACAGATACTCTGCGTAGAAGAGATTCCATATAAACCGATAATATCCTGAGATAGCTTCCTGCAATAATCAAATGTTTCTACACTCCGTTAGATATACACTCCATTGATGTTCCGTGATAACGAGTTTATGTTTGTACAAAAGTATTTTACCTTGGTGTAGTTTGCTTTTTCTAGTACCCATGTCTACCAAAGATCAACAACAAAGATATTAGAGATTAATGAATTTGGCAGTGTCAAATGCAGAAACTAAAGCATATAGTTATGAAGTTCTTGTGCATTATCTCAAAAGTATGTAAGAGATATAAGAGTATCTCATAATGCTTTACCTGGAAAATTAAGCCTGAAGCCAAGATCACATGTGCAGGAATCATCAAGCTACCTCTAAAAACCTGTTCATTGTTAAAGGATAAGAGGGTTGGTCTTTTCAAAGCTGCATACTGAGGAAAGTAACAATATCGCAACAAAAATAAATTGGTGGCGATAGTTTATCAAGCTTCTACATGCAGTAATGGTGTTCGTGCTTTAATTAACCGAAATAGTTAAGACGGAAATAGATGAATTCACCTGAGGCATGTAGAAAGCTAGTGATATGGCTGAAACATAATTTACTAGCAGAAGTCCAGAACCGAGGAATGCAATGTTTCTCACTCCAAGTTTTGTTGCCAGGGTTGATATTTGGAACCTATTCAAGATCAATCAAAGGCATGATTAACTAAACATGCTTGAACAAACACATAAAGACAATATATCAAACGGAGCTGGTTAAACATTGTCTTTGACTGTCAAATGGATTGAGCCAAAGAGCGGAAAGAAAATGGTTATGCGTGCAGTTACTTACTTTCGATCTCCTTCAACATCAGGAAGGTCCTTTGTAATAGCAATGACCAGTGCAAACAGTGTCACAAAAGATGTGATGAACGCCACAGGTGCACTGCAAATAGCGAATCAAAAGTTGAGTAATATATCTACTCACGATTATGGGGAGCTCCTACAGTTCCTCTCTCATTGTGAGTACAAAGTTTGACTAATTTGCTGAAATCAAACAACAATTGGTCCCTCACATATATTAAAACTCTATCCATACAAGTATGCAAAGTCCATCCTATTATTACGACCTGTTTATTAAGTTTTGTGCATTTGACTACCAACCTCCACTGAAATGGAAGTCCAAGAGCAGCTCTTGTAGCATGGTACACACCAAAGTTAAGAAGGAAACCTCGTACCTGATAAGAAATGTCAATACAGAATTATGTTATTAAAAGTTCCCAAGCCACGAAAAATATCACATAAGGTGATAGTTGTATATTGATTAAGAAGCATAAAACAGCATTTACCGTGGCAATAATAAGAAATGCTGCAACTGGGAATCTTTTCATTCTGAGGGGTGGAACAGAATAGATGGTTCCCAGAAAAAGGCCAAGAGAGTATAGGCTTGTAATGAATGGACCAAAGTTAAATCCGACAACTAAAAGCCCTGCTATCGCAAAAAATATCACTAACAACCAAGCAGACTGCACTGATAGATCTCCTGCTGCTATTGGCAAGTATGGTTTGTTCACTCTGCAAAACAAATAATTCAAATTCAAACCAAAATAACACATCAAGATGCTCCAAAAGCTTGAACTTAAGAAATGAATAATATATGAGTAGACCGGTAATATTTTCAAGAAGCAAACAATAAAGAATCTAATAACAGTTCCAAGATAACAAAATTTTGTAGATGCACATCAGTGAAGAGTTTTGACAATTAGCTTAAGATCATTTAACATGTTAGGAACATGCTACTTCATAGTGATGTTAGATTAAATAATAATAGTGACCAATGTACATCTGCATCTAATAGTGCTGCATACTTGTCGATTCCAATGTCGTAGATCTGATTGATGCCGACTATATAACCATTCCCACAAATAAGAGCAAGAAGACCTGAAAGTGCCTTTAGTACAAGACTCCATTTGATCAAATGAGTGTTCTCTATCAAAGCTCTTGTCACCAAGGCACTGCCATTAAAATTACAGTCAAGATAAATGAGAGCAGAAACTATCAAGTTCTTCATAAATAAATATGCAACAAAAATACTGACGTGGATCCTAAAGCTGTTCCGCGGATTGTATGGGGTCTAAGAAATCTCCAGCAAGCATTTTGGAACCGGGCAATTCTATCCAGCACTGGATCATCAGACTCAGCAGCACCAACCTGAGAACATGCCTGGTAGTATCTACTTTTGTGAGTGCCATTACAAAACGCACAAACACTCTAAATAAAACTGAATAATAGAATTACATGAGAACTGAGCAAATCTTAGAGAAGTAAGATAAGATGTTGTTTAAGAGAATAAAAATTTCCAGATTCTATAACAAACATTCACCATTTCCAATCCTAGTAATCTTATTGGACCTCAATAATCCCTTAAAGAAAACATTTTCCTAATTGGAGCAAATCGATGGCCAAAAGATTTGAACTTTATGAGCTGCCCAGTTTCAGATAAAGTATTAAGTATACCAAGATTTGATCTTTAGGAATCTCATAGTTCACATAAACACATCTTGACTTAAAAGTCAAAGCAACGGCTAATATGCTTTGTCAACGAAAGAGAAACCTAGAATGAAACCATACCCGGATTGAGATTTTTCTATAATTGGTTGAAACAAATTTGGACCGCATTCTTGAAGTTGATAAGCTCGTGAAGCGAACATCTCGAGGGAGGCTTATAAACTTCCCAGCTAAATGCACAGAAGGACGATGATGATGAGAAGCTGCTAAGAAACGAGGCGCCAGAGACGAGAACCGAACACGCGGTGATTGTGAGATCGAGAGCTCCATTGATGCCACTAGCCACACAAAAACTCTTTGCTCTGCTTACTTTCGTTTGCACAACGAAATTTGTTTGACTTGTGTTTGTGTCCAATCCTCTTTCCGGTTCGGAAGAAGAATATACATAGACCAAACCCGGTTAATTAATAAATTAATTTTTTTTTGGGTGAGATCTTGATTCCGGTTTGAAAAGCTTAATCAGAATTGGACACATAGGACAATCATAATGAATTGATGAATTACGGCAAAAAACCAATCAATTGATTAAGCAATACAAAATTGGATACATTTGATGACTCAAATATTTTCAGACAGACAAAAGAAACAATCTTTGGTTAAATGAAAAGAAAACATACACTCCATGCTAGCTTCAAGAGTTTGAACTGTCTCAACAAAAGATGTTAAGACATATGGGGTACGGTTTCAGCTTGCACCGTAGAAAAACCTTGAGAGCTCTTTGACAGTGCTTCAGCTTCATCCGAAGCACGAGCCCTAGAGTTCATAGTCTCTTCATCCTTCTCTGTCTCCATGACTATTCTCGATGGAGCTTCGGTTTCTGTTTCAGTTGATTTCTTTGTCTCTTCATCCCCCTCTTTGTCCATGACTATTCTTGATGGAGCTTCGGTTTTGGTTTCAGTCGATTTCTTTGTCTCTTCATCAATCATTTCATTGGCTTCAATCTCTAAACCTCTGATTGTTTCATATGTTCTTGTGTCTTTTGTCTCTACACTATCCTCCTCCTCTCTAGCCTCATCCATGACCACAACTTCTGGAGCTTTGGTTTCGGTTCTCTCTGATAAATCATCTGCAGAGTTGTTGTCTCCTTCTTTGATGAACTCGCCTATTTCTAAAAGCTTCTGCGCTTTTAATTCGCCTTCTTCATTAACATTGTCTGCTATCTCAGCTTCTGAAACTTTCTTTGCAGCTTCTTTCACCATTGCAGCATCTACTTCTTTTGAAACCAATTTATCTTCCGGAGCTTCTCTCGCGGTTTGCTCCAATGTAACAGCTTTTAAGTTACTCGTCTCTGGTTTTTCTTTAATCTCAGCTTCTTCTAAGGCTTTCTTTTCTGTATTTTCAGGTTTATCGGATTCCGAGTCAGTAACAATCTTTGGTTTGATTTCTAAAGGCCCCAGCTTTCCATCAATTTCCTTGACCAGATTTGTTAGTGATCTTGCATTACGAGCTTCAGATAACCTAGTAGACAACTGCAACATACCACAAAAAGTTTTAAGCAAAAAGTCATGTTTTGCGCTCAAAGCAGTTTAGCTCAGAAAGGTTGAAATGGAGAAAAATGTATTTGCTGATATTTCACCTGCTGTATCTGTTCAGCTCGGGGTTTGAGATCATCCAGAGATGCTTCCTTGTAAATACTCCGAAGAATGTACATCAAATGAGAGCTAACATTATCCAAATGATGTTGTTGGACCTCACATTGATGTACATCAGAGAGACAACCAACAGAATGAAATGGACAGTTGACAAGTTTCATAGGACATACGGTTATACAATGCCTATCCATATCACGTCTCATGATACTCTCTGAGCAGTTCTGCTCACACGGAATGATCTTGAACGGGCAAACAGAATCGTGATTCTCCATCTGATTCGCACAAAACACCGCAGTACAACCCTCATTCTCACAGTTCATTGTTCTATACCCACAATTCATGGCGTGCTCGGCGAGTTCTCCTTCGGTTTGGAATTTCATCTCACAATGTGCACTGCTTTTAAAATCAACGTTTTTAAGCAAAGTCTGAGCGATACCTTCTCTATGATCAGTCAACCAAAACCCGCTTATCTCCATCTCTTGCGCGAAATCATCGATATTATCTTCTCTCCTTTCGCTAAGCATCCAACCCGAAACCCGGCTGAACAAATTCCGCTTAGAAGTGGCGAAATCATCGATGAAATCAGATATAATGTCAAAAGGATCATGAGAAGCTTCAATCTCAGAACCTCCTTGAAGAACAATGTGTTCAGCCACAAAGGTTTCGCTTCTACGAGTCAAGTACTCTATCATTTCTTTTCGAATGTCAGCAGCAACAGAACCAGGACTCCTGAAGATATCTCCGGTAGTGTTATCGACACAAGCAGTGGCTAAACCAGGGAGAAAAACCTGAGCAATCTTGTGAACTACTTGTGTATCGTAAAGATCACAGTGAAAGGAAGGTCCTCCTTCTTTCTGATCTTCAATACTCTCAAGATCCGACACAGGAGGATCCATTGCCTGTATATCAAAAATCGTCTGCAGAAACACACACAAATTGAATAGCCAAATATCATCACTAGATCAGATTAAAAAAAATGCAAAGCATTGAAATAAGACACAAACTCCATAAACACCATTAATCAAAATCTCTACTTTTTTTTTCTTCTGGAATCGCTAGATCAGTAGAATCCTAAAATCCGATCAACAGCCAATGATCACGATCCGTAAATTGACAAATTATTAACGAAAGTTTCAGAATTGAGTCAAATTACAAGCAAAAAGTTCAACTGTTGGATTGATAAAGAAATGTCAAAACAAAAAAACGAGAATTACCCTAGAAAGAAATCGTGTCCTAAACAGACAATGACAAATCGGAGAAAGGAACTAACGAAAGCCTGTAAGGAAATCTGACGGTGAGATCAAAATGGAACAAGAATGGAATGAGAGAAAGAGAGAGAGAGAGAAGCACCTCTCTGGTTTTGGCGCAATAAACGGGTCTCTTTTTCTCTTTTACCACAACTTCGTCGCCTCTTCTATTAAAAACGGACTCTCTCCTCCTTTATTTTTATTTTTTTATAACTGGTTTCTTTCCTACAACATTTTTGTAGTTAGTACTGTACAGTGATTATTAGTGATTTTACAAGCCCAATAAACTATTTAGAACTAAACAAATCTAATGGAATTTTAATAACATTTTTTTTCTTATCTAATCACCAACCCAATGAAGAAACAAATTTACCCTTTAAATTTTTTCATGTCACAAAGACACTTCATTATTAATTATCCACAATTATACTACTACACATCAAATACAATCAAGAATAACAAACATAATTACCAATTAAAAAAAAACAATTTTCTCTTGCGCATTTTCCAAATTAGCAAATCCTTTATGTTGTTTTTTTGAAACATTTTTAACTAGCAAATCGGTCTTATGACTAGTGACTAAAAAAGTTAAATTCCAATAGATCTTTGAAACTGTTTAATATATCATCGAACAATACTAACAATAGAATAGATGATGAATATATTATTAAATTATCAAACTTAGATATAAATCTAAATTATAACACGTTACAATACTAATACAAACCACTATATGATAGTATATTTTTTGGAACATACAAATCATCGTATATTTTCACCAATTTTTTTGTAGGGTTTATGTTAATAAGTAATAACTGATTTTTTAACGATTGTTATATGGATTTAACTGTTTTTTTTTTTCTTATGATAAAAAATGAAACAGTGTCACTGTAAGATTTGGGTCCCTTTTTTAATTTCACAAGACGGAGAGGAAATTAAAGAAGGAAAAGCACGACCTTTGCCGACTTCCTTCTGTTAATCATGGCGGCTCCGGAGGATGAATCTTCCGCTCAGTCTCAATCATCACCTGCCACGGCGGCTCCTACGCCTCCTCCTTCCTCTTCCCCTTCCTCTGCTGGGGATCACTACCTAGCTAAGTGCATCCTCCGCCCCAGCGTCGTTCTCCAGGTTGCTTATGGCTACTTCCGCTCCCCTTCCTCCCGCGACATAGTTTTCGGCAAGGTCTCAGTTCCTTCTTCTTCCTCTGATCTCTACTTTTCGATTCTGGATTCTGATTTGTCTTGTGGGAACTGCTTTTTTTTTTGTTAAATATCTCTCCTTTAGGGATTGGGATTTTGTGGAGTTGATATGCTATCTGCACTTGTTTCACTTGCTTGCTGTTTTTTATGTTGAGGGCATTGTTGAAAGAGTAAAAAGTTGTATACTTTTTTTTGTGGGTATGGTAGTTGCATCAGGATGTTGTTATAAAAGCTTATTTCAAATGGATTTAGAGTCTGTAGAGCAGAAATACAGTGAGAAATGCTTAGGTCTGTAGTGTGTGCTTTTGTTGTTTTAGCAGTAACTAGAAATGGAATTTCTTTTGTCTTACCAGGAGACCTGCATAGAATTGGTGGTTATTGGTGAAGACGGGATTGTTGAATCGGTGTGTGAACAGTATGTATTTGGAACAATTAAGGATTTGGCTGTCATACCTCAGAGTAGCAAGCTTTATTCGAATAGTTTGCAGGTAAGCATTTTCCATTTAAGCACGGTATACTGTATTTGATTGATCAGGTATTTTACTCCGGCAAAGATTTTTTTTAAATTGGTGACAACCAAGCTTTTTGTTTTGTTAGTAACAGGAATGCAGATCTATATGATTTGATATGTCAACCATCTGTTATCTTTTGCAGATGGGAAAAGACCTTCTGGCTGTTCTTTCTGATTCTGGAAAGCTCTCATTTCTCTCATTTAGCAATGAAATGCACAGGTTTAGATCCCATGTACTCTTATTTATCCCGGAAACCTAATGTCACCGTTGCTCATTTCACTGCTGTTTGGTGTAGGTTCTCGCCAATACAACATGTTCAACTTTCTACTCCAGGTAACTCAAGGATTCAACTCGGAAGAATGCTCACAATAGATTCCAGGCAAGTTTTCAAAAACCATGATTTTGTTACTTCATTATCCTATTGATGACTTAGATACTACTTTTAAAATAACCATAATTGCTAGCTGTTTCTTTTTTCTTTTGTATGTTTTGGCCTTTGCCCAAGTACTCACTATTCGATTGTTGAGAGAATTGAATTGGAGCGTTCATGTTTCTAAGCCACACCTTAATGTTAAAGCTTACATTTTTTGTATCTTGAATAGCAACCAGTAATTTTGACTCCTGTAATGCATTTTGCAGTGGTCTCTTTCTTGCTGTCAGTGCGTATCATGACCGTTTTGCTCTGTTTTCCCTCTCAACATCGTCTATGGGTGATATTATTCATCAGGTATTGATTTCTGCCACCAACTTCGGATCATCTTGTAACTTCAGTAGACGGGAGGTTTACCTTTTGTTGTGGCATGATTGATATTGATAAAGTGGCTAACATTATATTTAATTTCTTTTATTTTAGAGGATTTCTTATCCTTCTGAAGACGGAGGGAATGGTAGCTCTATTCAAGCAATATCTGGTACTATTTGGAGCATGTGCTTCATTTCTAAAGATTTTAATGAATCCAAGGAGTATGCTCCTATTCTTGCCATTGTTATAAATAGGTATTGAATCCTTTCAATTTGAGAAGCTCTGTTTTCAGTTATTGTGCCTGCTTACCTCAGTATTTTTCTGATCGTATAGGAAAGGGTCCCTCATGAATGAGCTGGCTTTGTTTAGATGGAATGTCAAAGAGGAATCCATATGTTTAATATCAGAGTATGTTGAAACTGGGGCTCTGGCACATAGTATTGTCGAAGTTCCTCACTCCTCTGGATTTGCCTTTCTGTTTAGGATTGGTGATGTTCTCTTAATGGATCTAAGAGATCCTCAAAACCCTTGCTGTCTGTTTAGGACATCCTTAGATTTTGTTCCTGCTTCATTAATGGAAGAGCATTTTGTTGAAGAGTCGTGTAGAGTACAAGATGGAGACGATGAGGGCTGTAATGTTGTTGTATGTGCTTTGTTAGAGCTCAGGGATCATGAGGTCAGGGATCATGATCCCATGTTCATAGATACTGAAAGTGACATTGGAAAGTTGAGTTCTAAGAACGTCTCTTCATGGACTTGGGAGCCGGAAAATAATCATAATCCTCGGATGATTATTTGCTTAGATAATGGTGATTTTTTCATGTTTGAACTCATATATGAAGATGATGGGGTTAAAGTAAATCTATCAGAGTGTTTATACAAAGGTTTACCATGCAAGGATATTTTATGGATCGAAGGTGGATTCCTTGCTACATTTGCAGAAATGGCAGATGGAACGGTTTTCAAATTGGGAACTGAGAAGCTACATTGGATGAGTTCCATACAAAATATTGCTCCGATCTTGGATTTTTCGGTTATGGATGACCAGAATGAAAAACGAGACCAAATATTTGCTTGTTGTGGTGTAACCCCTGAAGGCTCTCTGAGAATTATTCGTAGTGGCATTAATGTAGAAAAACTTCTGAAAACCGCGCCTGTTTATCAAGGAATAACTGGTACTTGGACTGTTAAAATGAAGCTTACTGATGTATACCATTCATTTCTTGTTTTGTCATTTGTTGAGGAGACCAGGGTTTTATCAGTTGGATTAAGTTTTAAAGATGTCACTGATTCAGTTGGTTTCCAGTCTGATGTTTGCACCTTCGCATGTGGGCTTGTTGCTGATGGTTTGTTGGTTCAGATTCATCAAGATGCAATTAGGCTGTGCATGCCTACAATGGATGCTCATTCTGATGGTATTCCTGTTTCTTCACCATTTTTCTCATCGTGGTTTCCAGAAAATGTCAGTATCAGCTTGGGGGCAGTTGGTCAAAATTTGATAGTTGTCTCTACGTCTAACCCTTGTTTCTTGTCTATTCTTGGGGTCAAATCAGTATCATCTCAATGCTGTGAAATCTATGAAATTCAACGAGTAACATTGCAGTATGAAGTTTCCTGCATCTCAGTTCCTCAAAAACATATTGGAAAAAAGAGATCCCGTGATTCTTCCCCGGATAATTTTTGCAAAGCTGCGATTCCTTCTGCTATGGAGCAAGGCTATACATTTTTGATTGGCACACATAAGCCTTCTGTTGAGGTCCTTTCCTTCACAGAAGATGGTGTTGGTGTTCGAGTCCTTGCTTCTGGGTTGGTATCGCTAACAAATACAATGGGAACTGTTATTAGTGGGTGCATTCCTCAAGATGTAAGACTCGTGTTAGTTGATCAACTTTATGTCCTTTCTGGGTTGAGAAATGGGATGCTTCTCCGTTTTGAGTGGGCCCCTTTTTCAAATTCATCCGGGTTGAATTGTCCAGATTATTTTAGTCACTGTAAAGAGGAGATGGACACTGTTGTGGGCAAAAAAGACAATTTACCAGTCAACCTTCTGTTAATTGCTACCCGACGCATTGGCATCACACCTGTTTTCTTGGTTCCGTTCAGTGATTCACTGGATTCAGACATCATAGCTCTTAGTGACAGGCCATGGTTGTTACAAACAGCTCGACAAAGCCTTTCCTATACTTCCATCTCATTCCAACCTTCTACTCATGCAACTCCTGTATGCTCGTTTGAATGCCCCCAAGGAATTCTTTTTGTTTCAGAGAACTGTTTACATCTGGTAATTATTTAATTTCAGATTTTCACTGACCATTTTGTTGCTCTTTGGACAAAGATGCAAATTCCATCGATCAATCGTTAATGTTTTGATATGGTTTACTTGAAAAATAGTTACCAACAAACAACTGAATTTGCTAATTGCTTTCATTTGTGTTTTCGTAGTCGTATACATTATAGACAGTTGTGGGAATGCGTTGGAGCTATTATTTGGGTCCGGCTATGATAGCCTGATGTATATGCTTATTTTGTAGGTGGAGATGGTGCACAGCAAACGGCGTAATGCGCAAAAGTTTCAGCTTGGAGGCACCCCGCGAAAGGTTATCTACCACAGTGAAAGCAAATTATTGATTGTGATGAGAACTGATCTGTATGATACATGTACGTCTGATATATGCTGTGTAGACCCGCTCAGTGGGTCAGTGTTATCATCCTACAAGCTCAAACCTGGAGAGACTGGAAAGTCAATGGAGCTTGTACGTGTGGGAAATGAACATGTCCTTGTGGTTGGGACGAGTTTGTCTTCTGGTCCTGCTATACTACCCAGTGGTGAAGCTGAAAGGTTTGAAATCTGTTTTTTTGCCACTTTTTAATTTGACCATGGAGTGAAAGTGGAGACTGATGTAAGACGAACTTTATGCTGACCTTTGAATGCCTTTGAATGCCTTGTTACAGTACAAAAGGACGAGTAATCATCCTCTGCTTAGAACACACTCAAAACTCGGATAGTGGTTCAATGACAATTTGTTCAAAGGCTTGTTCGTCTTCCCAACGTACATCACCTTTCCATGATGTTGTGGGATACACAACAGAAAACCTATCAAGCAGTAGCCTCTGCAGCAGTCCAGATGATTACAGCTATGATGGAATCAAACTTGATGAAGCTGAAACATGGCAGTTAAGATTGGCCTCTTCAACCACTTGGCCGGGTATGGTACTTGCAATCTGTCCATACCTTGATCATTACTTCCTGGCATCTGCCGGCAATGCTGTAAGCCTCACTTTGATGATCTATAGTTTTGTTGCCAATTCTTTAGCATGTTAATCTACTAACAAATATCCTGGTCTTCAATAGTTCTATGTCTGTGGTTTTCCGAACGATAGTCCTGAGAGAATGAAGAGGTTTGCGGTAGGAAGGACCCGTTTCATGATAACATCTCTGCGCACATACTTCACTAGAATTGTTGTTGGGGATTGCCGTGATGGTGTTCTATTTTATTCTTATCACGAGGTTTGTTCTGTTGCTGAATATTACCTTCTGTTGTTCCTTTGTTATATATATGTCTTCTCTTTGTTTGCCTACTTAATTTTGGCTGAAAATATTAGAGATTTTTTGTTTATGTTATTGAAGGAATCAAAGAAACTTCACCAAATATATTGTGATCCAGCGCAGAGGTTAGTTGCTGACTGTTTTCTAATGGATGCTAATTCCGTTGCTGTATCTGATCGCAAGGGGAGTATAGCAATCCTGTCTTGCAAAGATCATTCAGACTTTGGTATGAAGCACCTTGGTACGAAGCACCTACCTTTTCTCTTTTGTCTCGTCCTTAATTCAAATATAGCTTTTATCAAACAATTTTCACTTCAGTTAGAAAAGTGTGATCTTGTGATCTTCCTTGTTCTTACGATTCTTCTAGGTGCTATAAACCCTGGGATTCGAAAATACTCTTATAGAGGCTGATTGTTATGATTCAGTAGAATTTGCTAAGTGAAAATACCTCATGATAATCCAGAATATTCAAGTCCGGAGTCCAACCTGAATCTAAACTGTGCTTATTACATGGGAGAGATTGCCATGTCTATAAAAAAGGTAAATCCTAGACTTGCAGCGATCATTTCACTTAATTGCTTTCTGTTCAGTGGTGTGCTTATACTGTAAGAAACTTGATCTTATGTTATTACCTTCTATAAGAAAGTATAGTCTTAGGCCATAGAAAAAGACTAATTGGCGCATTGGTCTAACATTTCTCAAGCTTAACGTAGCTTACCTTGAATGAAATTATTGCAATTCCAATTTCTATTCTAGGAATTTTCATGGATAATTTTTGTCAAGTTTCTTGTTACAACATTGCAGTTACCTCATTAACCAATAAAATATACATATATAGTCAATTCATTTCTGCTTGCACCCACCTTCTTAATAGGGTTGCAACATCTACAAACTTCCAGCTGATGATGTACTGCGAAGTTATGGTCTTAGTAAAAGTATTGACACAGCTGATGACACTATCATAGCAGGCACGCTATTGGGAAGTATATTTGTGTTTGCTCCTATTTCAAGGTATGATTTGAATATCTGACTGATGACATAGCTAGTTTTTGAAAATATATTGGCGTGACCTTCTTTTCCATCAAATAAAGGCCTTTTTTTTTGTCTTGTGTTATACATAGTTACCCTTAATTAAACTTGCACCAGAAATTCTGTTTGTGCTTATTTTCCTTAGTTAGTTCAATGACCGGTCACCAATTTCTGTAGCGAGGAATATGAGCTCTTAGAAGGTGTCCAAGCAAAGCTTGGGATCCATCCCCTGACTGCTCCTGTACTTGGTAATGATCATAATGAGTTCCGAGGTCGAGAGAATCCGGTAAGTGAACCAAAAAACAGTTCAAAGTTTCTAGATGTGAGATGAATATCATTTCTAAGAGTCCAGTTCACACTTCAATGTTTGCATTCGGTGGGTCATTAAATCTTGGTGTCTGGGGACATATAAATAGCTTGCTAAATAATTACCTCTTATCCATTATTGCTAGTATGATACATAAGTTTTCAATTGTTGCAGTCCCAAGCGAGAAAGATATTGGATGGTGACATGCTTGCTCAGTTCTTGGAGCTTACAAATAGACAGCAGGAGTCAGTTTTATCGACACCTCAGCCATCACCAAGCACATCAAAAGCAAGTTCAAAGCAACGTTCTTTCCCGCCTCTCATGCTACACCAAGTTGTACAGTTGCTTGAGCGTGTCCATTACGCTTTGCACTAGGTCATCCTCTTCCGAGCCCGCTTTCTTACCAAGGCTTGCAACTTAAAGGACGGCAGTTTCATGGTTAACGAATTCACTAATTTGATCTGGTGCGTAACTGAGTCCAAAGTAGTTTTAGTTGGAAAATGTATATGGAATTTATTAAATAACTGGTAGTGAATATTGGATGTTTACAAGCTTATTGACACTATTGCGTATAGGATGCAAAGAGTTGGAAATACCCAGTCTCAGCAGCTGCCTTGTGTACTTAAGGGCGACGAGTCTTAACAACCAAATCCTCTCTCTCCCTGCAACAGTTTGTAGAGGATACTTCCCGCAAGTACAGAAGTTGGTGAGTGAAGTGGGTTTTAAATTAATCATAGGACTCGGTATTGTTGTGTACATAGAGACGAATAACCCAAGTAATTTGAAATTAAAACAAAGGGATACTGGACACAAAACTGTAGTGATAAATCATAAACTCGTCCTTAGTTTGAATAGTTTCTTTTTACCTCAGTAATTTAGATTACACAAACATGAGACAAATATTGGTTACTCTTGTGCAAAGGAACAAATTTTGAAACTGGTAAAGGCGTTGCAAGTTCTTTTATCAGGAAAAAAATGATCCAAGTACAAGAGAAGAACAATATTTTTAGAGTTTTCAGTAGCCTTGTCATTTAAAAAAGCTTAACAAGAGCTCACAAAATTGCGGTTTACACGAGTGTCAAATTTAACAGGAAGTGGCTACTGATTGCAATGGTTGCTTCTCAAAATTTTAGTAATTTTACAAAAATTGGTGCTTTGTTACAACAAAATCTCAGGCCAAGGTACTGTTTGCATACTCCATCGCCCTCTGTTTCACGTATTCGACTCTCTCCTCGTCACCAACAGATTTCTCATATTCCAAGAACTTCTTGAACAAAAACTGAGAACACAAGAGAACAAAATGGTTAAAAATCCGTAGTAATCAAATACACTTAATAAAGCAGATTTAGAGACCAGGACTATTTGGCACCTTCATCTTCTTGGGGGGCAAGCTCAAGCTAATGGCTCTCTCGAATAAAGATCTAATTACATCATCTTCTCCAAGCCGGATCTCCTGTACAAGATAAACATCAAGTTATAAATTAAAAAAGATGACAATGAAATATAAATTTTGGAGAAGCAGAATATAACGAACTTGGTCAAGATAAACGCTCCACAAGTCTGTTCTTTTTGGGTATTCCCTAAGAACACCTTCAAACAGTGATCTCCCTCTATCCGCAACTCCACATTTGAACTCAAGGATGGCAGTCTGTGATATGAACTTTATGTGCTTATGGCGGGGAAGACATAGCAAGGCACGATTCACAACGGATTGTATGGCTTCCTCGTTTTGTTTCAGAGAACTTTGTATTTTCCTTAACCAAATCTAAAAAGGATACATCAGATAAAGTTGTTAACAGAGTGAGTGACGAGCCAAATTTCTCTGCTTTGAGAAGATAAAGATCAAACAGCATGTACCTTGCAAGATTGCTTGAACTTTTTAATCATCTCATCAAGCAGCTTATCAGCCAATTTATATTGCTCTGTTCTCTCGTACACGCCCAAGAGTGCGAGGTAAACTTTCTTTGGGTCACAGTATTGACGGGCCCTTTCAAACACTTTCTTAACAGATTCCTGGAGATGAGAAATCAAACACGAGTAAAATTGCAATATATAAGCCTATTATTGGTAATATCTAAAAAGCTTTCGTTGGAGTCTTCTATCTACCTCTGGTGGATTTCCATGTTCATTTTCCAAATTGAAGTAAGCAACCCATATGTTTAGCTTCTCTTCTTCCTCACGAATATTTATAGTCCTCAAGGCCCTTCAGTAGAGATAGTTTTAGACAGGATAAACAAACCGAATATAGCGACTATCACATAAAACTTCAATGCTTTATCAAGCAGATATTAGATCCAGACGGTTATCTAATTATATAATATTTATAGGTCCCAAAAACTGTTTCCGCTCTCAACCTGTATCAGTATGTATCCCTTTGAATGATACAGAGGGGTTAGGAACAAGTACCTCTCAGCAATAGACCTGGCTTTCTCAATATCAGCCAAGCTGAGCATGAACGCCATATATTTTATCCAGACAAAGCTGCTGTTTGGAGAGCTTCTAACCAATTTCTCAAATTCATCAGCATTCTCAGGTGCATGATGCTCCAGCAATCTTCCTTCAGCAGCTTGTATTTTCTTCTCTCTACACAAGTATAATTTTTCAGTATGAGTTGAAACCAAATATAAAGCATCTTTGTTTCTAAAGAAATAACCAACCTTTCCTCTTTGTCTTTTTGCTTTTCCCTTCTCTTGCTCTTTTCATCTTTATTGGCTCCCAGTAGTTTCTCCTGATTCTGGCTGCTGTCAAAGTCCGTCTCCTCAATGTCATCAAGGTCAACCTCAAGCGGAGGGATAGAAGCCCTTGATTCTACTTGGGCAAGAACCAGAGAAGTTCCACCGCTTGTTTCCTGGAACCCAAAATCATCGACTGCTGCAAGAACTTCCGACTTCGGATCATTGATTGGATCACATTCCATGCTTGTGTTGTCTTCGGAAAGTGGTTGTGCCTTGTCATCATCACCATTCATAAGATAGGAACTCTTCATTCCGAGTGATATACGCTTCTTTTCCTCGTCCAGCTAGAGCAAACACCAAAATGAAAAAGAACAGCATTAACATTCCAGAGTAACATAGATCATAGAAAAGCTATGTTCAAGTTAATTTTCCAGATACTAGTTACTGGGCTCTTAGCATAAGGCTAATAGGAACAGTGGTAGTCAAGAAAAATACTACACAGAACTTTATTATTCCTGACAAAAGACCACCTACCTTCAAAATCTTTGCGCGGACGCTCTCCCCAGCCTTATATCTGGCTTGTACATTCTCCATACGATCATCAGAAAGCTGTGATATGTGACATAATCCAACCTACCACAAAAAGAAAGGTAGATAGTAATGAAGTAAATTATTGCCAGTCTAGTTACTCTATTAGGATAATTTGGCAAAGTAGCATACAGTTTGGATTTAACAGATTTTAAGGAATTCACAAAAGTAGATCATTACCATGCCAGTTTGATCAATGTCAATGAATAAGCCAAAGGGCTCCACACGTCTGATTCTCCCAGAAATCATATCTCCAACATGGAGTTTCTTCAAGTCATAAGATTCAGATTTTGGCCGCCCACCAGCATTTACTGTCTTCAAAGTGACTTCTATCCGCTTGGATAAAGGCTCCACATTTAAAACCCTACAATGTATATTGGTTAGAGCAGAAAATAAAGTATATTATAAAATATCTATTTGACAGGAAGCTTGCATTACCTGCCAGTCACAAGTTTTCCTACTGGAAATTCCTTTTCGGGTTCCTTAACAAACGTATCACATAAATTTGACAGTCGAACTTTTGCCTCCACTGTCCTTGAAAGTATAATAAAACAACCTTTCGACATCGTATTTTTGACATAACCCTGTAAAAGTTTGAAATTAACATAAGTTTTACCATAAGGAAAGTAGGTTGCAAAGTCATGGTTATTAGGCCAAAAATACCTGGACGCCCATATCAGGCGAAAGATCTTCAATCCTCTCAAAACGCTTACAAACATTATCACTGAAAAGTGAAAACAATCATCAGGTGAATAAGTAAATTAGAAACATTTTGGGAAAATATTTCACAAACATACGAATTTCAAGTTCAAATAGAGTTAATGCATAAGAAAATCCCAATAATAGTTATCGTCTAGTGGTGATGAGCTGTTTACCAGCATTGATTTAACGCAAACAGATTTAATCCATATTAAAAGCAACACAGACAGTAATGAAGAGTATAGGCAAAATAAAAACTTACTTATTCTTCAAATCTTCTGAGAGATGGTCAGCAGAACTCATGCCATCTAGTGAGGTCCGTAATGACAGTTCAATTTGCCAAGTCCCTTTACTAGAACTGCTGATTTCTAAGACCTTACATTTGACAAACTGGCCTTCACGAAAACCATCTAATGGATCAGGGACCCATGAATCATTGATTTCAGTAAAATGAACTCTCCCGAATACATAAGGACCTAATTGCACACGAAGTCCACCAACACCAGGAAGTATCTTAGAAATTCTTCCACCCAGAATGTCTCCTTCATGAATAAATAGAGTATCATCATCACCAGGAATGCTACTGTCTGGTTTATCCGTTTTGCTGCCTCCACCATTGGCAATGCTTTTGTGGATAAACAGTAGTGGACGCTGAACCAACCGTAATGTTTTTTTCTCTTTATTGTACGTCAAAACATAGCCTGAAACAGCTTTACCGATGGGAAAACGCCTTTCAAACTCTTCAAGTTCATGAGCTTTGCATGATGTGTCTAATATGAATATGCGTGCTGTCACGTTGCGAGATACTGCTAACCAAACCCATTCCTTATCCACTTTGTAGACATATCCAATGACACATTGTCCAGCAGCAAACTCAAGTTGTTCACTCTCTTGTGTGTCATTAAACTCACTGGAATCTAATTAAATTGCAACAACAAGAAAGAAAGACACGGAGACTATATCATGATCTTGTGTGAGCAAATATTTCTTATGTAAGATATATATACAAGCATACATGTGGCATACATTGGTTAATGATTTTTTTTTTTTTTGAAAAACATAATAGCTAGAGGAAATCCTAAATAAGATAATTCACGTAGAATAAAATTATTACACCATTCATATATCACCATCCCACAAGTTGCTAGAATAGACTGACTAAAACCGTTTTAAACCCTAAGGGTATGTGACTGTTCTGCAATGTATATTCTAATGGGAGTCAATGGTCTATATGATTGGTAGAATTTTTCAATTCTCTTGGATTACCTTTAAGCATTGCAGGCTTTACAGAAAGCTCCCAAAGTTGAGTCTTTTTAATATCAGTATGACACGGCTTTGCAACAACCCTTGCAGAAATTGATTGCCCAACTCTGAATTTGGCAAAAGGTTCATCACTTGTACTCGCATCATTTACCTATTCAATCCATAGTTGAGATATATAAGAAAATCTTCGTTCACCAAGTATTGAAGAACGAGTATTACAATCTAAAATGATGATGGTAAGCAACACAAGAACCTCAGTTATGTGGATTCTCCCTCGGAAACTGTTGCCAAAGTTTACTCTAAGTTCAAAAGGCTTTATTTCAGTAATCTGATAAGTATAAGCTGTTAGTATGAGGCAGCAGAAGTTATGGTGGCATAGACACAACTAAAAAAAAAAAAAAGACTTAAGAAGGAAGGGCGATAGTAACCTCGGCGTGGACAACAGAACCAACTTCACAGCTGGATTTCTTCTTTGCCCTCTTAGAACGGGAAGTCTCAGAAGTGCCGGAAACAGAGTCAAGAAGTAAAAGCAACCTCCCAGACGTTAAAGGGTTTTGCACAGCCTTAACAGAAGCAACAACACTGCCCATAGAAAATAATCAAAAAATACTTAGCTCCCATCAAGTAACTACAACAGTAAGGACAGCTATGTCTATTGCCAATAAAAGGTACAATGAGCTGCCAGTGGATGTATATACAAATTCAAATTTTATTAGTTTAGTTGGGCAGGGCAAAGAGTATATGGGAAATTAGGAACCATGACAAAGGGAAGCAAATTAAATAAGTAAAAGATTGGCCAAAAATGGACGACTAGCAAGCTCACCTTTGTCCAGTGGAAAATTGTTTCACTGGCAACTTCTGAGTGTTATAGTCTGATACTGATGCATATCCTATAGTGTAACCATGCTCTGGAATCGACAAAACCTGGAAAAAAGGGCAGCTCTGAGTAACAATGTAACATGCACTAATTATCAACTTAATGCAATTATATACTTACCAAGTGTTGCTCCTTCACAATCTCTACAACAGCACTGACCCTCTGGTGGACTTCAAGTTCCTTGGAGATTCCTCTTTTACGTTTCTGGAGCAAGATAAAACACAACATGATATAAGCCGTAGCCCAATTTAGACTTATGCGAACCACGATGAGCATGGGAGAAAACTTGAATAAAACAAAACTTTGCGAGAATATATCTTCTTAGAGTGAAACCTTTTTTGAACTGTTGGACACCTCTTTGGTTAAGTTGTTCAAGAGCTCAGGCCTCAAAGACAAATCAACTAGTCTCTCTGCCCTAGATATATCAAGAACAACTGCATTGACAACAGAACCGGGTACCAAAGTAGCTCCACCCACTACAAGAAGAAAACATAATGTATCAGACAAAGACTATGTAGAGATGTCTAAATCAGATGCAATCCATACGAAACTGTACCGAGAAACAGATTCTCCAAAATGACTTACTATGATGCTGAGGTATAAAACCAAGGACGTTATTAATATTGTCAAAATTCACCACCACACCAAGATCATTTTGTTCCTGTATGGTTCCCTTGATCAAACTCCCAATTGAGAATTTCTCAACCCAGCTACAGTCACTTTTAGTAATATCAGATGATTGCAGGTCCGATATCTGGACAAATAAACAGTAACTGTTAGAAATCAATCCTTCTTAAAAATCACATGAAGTACAGTGCTAGCCAGTGTTATGCAGACCCATTCGAAATATCCTGACACAAGCTCAATAAAAATGCAGTACATAACAGATTACATTGAGTTCTTTAGCCCAATAAAAAGAAAAAGATATGTCTCAAGAACACCACCTTCTCATCCATGAGGAAGTACTCTTGGACAAAAGAAGCATCTACAGATGCGCAAGATGACTGTTTCAATGAAAGAGTTATCCTACTTTTTTCTTGATTGACCTGAAAAATATTACAACTGATCAAGACCTTATAACATCTTCAACAAACTTAATCTAAGGCCTTTAGTCCAGTGTTCACATACATCAACTATATTAGCCCGAACTGATTGTCCAACAAAGAAGGATTCTGACACATCTGCCTTGGGGTCGTCAATTGCCTTGAAAAGAAAAAGAAACAAACTTCAAGAAACAAAATATACAAACAAACATTTGACAAAGAAAATTCATAGTAAAAAACAATCCACCTTGCTTCTTGGGGCGAAACCAGTCAACCGACCAAGAAAACGGACAAAACAGCCATTTTCAATCAAGTTACAAACATAACCCTGTATACGAATTCATCAAAAGTAAATGTGAGTTTATGAACGAATTCATCCACTAAGAAGTTACTAAATTTAAAAGGCGCAACTACTCACATGAACCACTGAGTTTGGCTGGAGCTGATTAAAATCCGAAGGAAGCTCTTCAGCTAACTTAATGAGAGAATATTTTGAAGAGAGAGCCATATTGTTGCCTTCAATGTCTAAGATAAACTAAAATTATTACTCCACATGTAACTATAAGGTATCATCAACCACTAAAATAGTTAACTTATTACTCCGCCTTCCTTGAACTAGATGTTTTGATTAGTTTTTGATACTACATAACCAGAGATATGAAGCCGAACTAAATAATCACTTGGAGAAAGAACTACTCTCATAAAAATGTTTCTCTCTCTACAATCCATCAGCAACCACTGAGAGGTAAATAAAATTCTAGAACTGTGAACGTTTAGACAGTCTCCTTTAAATGCGTTAAGGATATGTACATAAAGAAAACAAAGTTCTGAAAAGTAGCTAGTAAATAACATACCTAGTACCAGCAGCTTATCAAGCTCATATCCAGGTCTTAAAAGTGACATTATTAATTTTGCTTGCTCTACATCACAAAAAGTAACTCAGAAACAGATGAATAAAAGCAAAACCAAAATGAACGCTTGTGTGGGTCAAAACACATACCATGATGATCAGCTAAATGTTCAGCAGAAATTGTACCCTTGACAACACTTTTGGATTTAACACGGACAATGACTGCCTGACTAGTTATAGTATCAATTATCCCTGATACAATGCTACCTAACTTGATCGAATCGTCTTCAGAAACACTGTCACAAATGATTTACACAAATTTGAGCTACAGAATTTAAGGATATCAAGACAGCCTTTATGCGAGATGAATATCAGATTAAAATAGGGAAAACCTTGATGGCTTTATCATGAAACTAAGGGTGATCCTTTGGGTACCATGAACTGCACTAGTTACTCTACATTTGACAACCTCCCCAACATGAAACACTGAATCTGGATCACTTCCAGGCTCTAAACCAAGTTCAAATCTGTTTAATCAAAGTCAGTATAGCATTATTAATTTACGACCATCAAAACAGAAAAACTTAACCAAAGCCTTTATGAGGGGGAAAAACATCTGTGTAGAATATCAGTATAAGGAAACCAGAACTGAAAGAAAACGGCAGTTCAAATACAACAAAAGGGTGCAGCAATGACCTGGGAACAAATCCTTGCACTCCATTATAGAAGCGAACAAAGCATCCATGCTTTTCGATCTTTGTTATCCAGCCATGCGTCACTAGCCCTTCAGTTGCATCAGTGTAAGAACTCAAAATTGGAAGTTTAGACTTCACCTGAAAAAGAATAAACATTTCATATTTACTGCATGAGAACAGAATTGAAACGGTAGCAATAGATGACTGAAAGTAAATAGCAATAGAGCTTCTCCACTCCTAAGTCCTAACCTCCAAAAGAGATACAAATTGAGACAAAAGTCCCTCCAAATATTTTTCGTCCATAGTTAAGTGAAATGGTTTAATAAAGAAGAAACTTATTTTCCATTTTTAACCAGAAAGAAATGGACACAAGTGTAAAAAGTAAAACCTTGAATCAGCAGAAGAAAATAAAAGAAGGAACGATAATAAAAACGAGATGCATTTTATTACATAGATTATAAGAGGGAAATGATTTGAACAATTATAAGCCTCCATAAACCAACAAAACTAGACATATCAAGGAATATGTAAACAATTTAACAAAATCAGATTCACTATCATAAGAAAACTTACAAGTGTTTTTTTGTAGGTAACAGTTATTCTCTTTGATTTGCAGCCAAGCACACGGAATACTAATTCAGCTCCAACCTGAAATAGAACATCATTCAAAACTTAGGCATGCCGCAACAATGTTGCAAATTAATCATGTACGATCAATGTAACCAACCTTGAACTTTTTCCTAGGCTTCGTAACTTCAAACTCAGACATATGCCGAAGTGGGCACATTGCTTTGAGACCACCCGAAAATTGGACAATGGCACCAAATGTATCAACAGATATGACTTTTGCCTTTGTCACCATACCAGGCTTGACATCAGAGTGGGTGAAAACTGGACCTTCAAAGGCGCTTTCCTGCTCAATATAAAAACAACATGAAAAGAAAGAAACAAACCAATGTAAAACAGGAGCAAAAAAACATACATGTCCCAATAGAGGGTATAAACGTATGATTCCGCACCAAACTACTGCCTATTTGCTTTTAGATTGCAATACAGAGGTTGAAATGAATAATCGAAACTAAAAGAACAATCTTTTAGCATATCTGGCAGTAGGATACCTTTAAAGTCCCTACGGCCAACCCCTCCATCTGCTTAAGGCCGAGTACTCGAACACGGATGTGATTTCCTTCCTTAAACTTCTTTTCCAGTTTCGTTACTTCATCTCCGGCGGCATCATATGTCTGCAGCAACGTTAAACCTCAAGTTAACAAAGGACATCAAAAAGCTCAATCTTTTCAAAAATAAGGATAGGTAATTGGACATTACGCTAACGTATGCTGGAGTTGGTGTGGGCTTAGAGGGAAGTTCCAGAAGAAGGCCTGATTTATCAATACGAACTACTTTTGCTTCGTCGAATATGTCTCCGCTAAAGACATGCTGTAAAGAGCCAATACAAATTTTACAAAAATATTTTTAGAAAAGAGCAAAGACAGGTAGACACGACCACTAAACCCATAGATCCATGCTGTCTCAGGTATCAAAGGCTTAAGTATGCTAGGCAGTGGTAAAAATCGTGGATGTAAGAAATTCTGATGTTACAATCACTGACCAGTCATTAAACCATAAAGTAGCTGTCAAATCAAATTCCTTTAGTCATTATATATCAGTGGAAGCGCATGGAATTAGTAACTTACCAATGGAGGAGCCTTGTTACAAACAACATGAGGGCTCAATGTCAAACCAACAGCTCGAGATGATGGATCGATAAACAATATTCTAGCATTAACCTGAAAAACAGGAGCATTTTATACAAGTTAAAAAAAAATTACAAAGCATATAAAACAAACTTTCAGCAGTAGAGAGAAAGAATTTATTGCAGAACAAGGACTATTTCAGCCTTTTACCAAACCTATGGTAATCAAAGAAAACAAGTTGTGTTAAACATCCAAATAGAAGGAAATGTATGCATAACCAACACTCATTAGGAAGGAGATGTAAGTTTGAAGTAACATTGTACCTATTAGGTTTTTTGTAACAACTGCTCTGGACAAGCAATTCAACTTAGGAAATATAGAATTTGAATCTTATTCAGATTGGTTTGATTAGATTTACGATACGGTTCAAAGTTGGTTTTTTAGCCATAGTACCCTTAGTTATGGTTTTTTAGATATAGAAGAAGTGAAACCAATCAGTTTTGGATGATTTCTATTCTGTTTTTGTTTGATTTGATTTACCAAAATTGAACACCCCTTAACTATACTCCTTGCAAATAAGCATGGAAATTCTAACTACAGAGATAACAAGAAAACGCCAAGGCATAAACAAACATGGATGTGGGACTAGAAGATCTGCAAACTATGATGACAATCATGACATATATAATAGAAACACAGCAAATAGAAGAATCAGAAAAGCGTGACACCAAAATGCATACCGTCTTATTCTGATTATACTCATCTTTCCAGCTTTTGTTAGATAATGGATTTTTTAGGTGGAAGAGATCAACCTGCACATCAATGAGAAACGTAACTCAAAAGTATCAACAAGATTTAGGGTTGAACATGAACGAGACCATTCCAGTTCAAGCAATAATATACAAGATCAAAATCATTAGTAACTCACCGTTCCATTAAAGTACGTAAGAAAATCAAACAGTATCCCATTCTCGAGGACTGATTGCACGCGAGCATTAACCATCATTCCTGGGATGAGAAGATCAAACGACATGCCACTAAGATCCTTGGTCTGCAAAATGGTATTCATGTGGTTAAGTTTGTGTAAATTAAGGAACCTTCACTCGGTAATTTGCAACAGAATGTTCAAGGTTCAGGACATACCAGACACTTTGCCACTGAATCTGGGTCAGAACTAAGATGAACAATTTTACGGTCTCTATCGATCTTTGTAACCACACCCTGAATAAGCTGCCCAGTCTTCATTCCTGACTCCTGGTTTCCTAGAAATTTCAGAAAAAGGAAGATGAAATTTTTCAAAGATGGTCAGAAGCAGAAGCAGAAAGCCAAGAAACTTGCATTAGGATCCTCTAAAGTATTTCCCTAAGTTGGACATATACAGCCCATTTTTATCATGATGTACATTAAGAGGTAAACTGAATATCATTCCCCTGATGAAATCATATTTAAAAGTTCAAAGTGAGACAAAGAGCTAAGAGGCCAGTAGTAGGTCAACCAGGTTACTTACCATCGTCGCTTATTTCGATAAATCCTGTGATAGAAGGTAATCCAAAATGAAGGATAGAACCATGGTCTTCGATGCTTTTCACGTTTGCAGAGAACACCTGAACAAGCATATGGAATGAAATATAAGATAATTATTTTCAAACAACACATCATAACCTATATAGAAGAGCTACAAGGTTAACAACTATCAGCAATAAAAAACTGAGTTGCAAAGTATGACCCCAGTTCAGAATAGCAAATATATAGCTTAATTTCATTAAAAACTGCTAGCATATGCAAAAAATAAAGCCTAAGCTCAGTCAGCCATGAAATCTCCCTACTCGTTTAGGATTTTTAAATCGCTTAGGTATGCAAATAAACTTGCATACCCGTACGCAGAAATACATATGAAAATATTAACTAAGGCAGAGCTCCCAAGTAGTACATAATTACAAAATTAAAGGAAAGTGAACCAAACTTTGACATACCATCCCTAGTTGAAAGGAATCAAAACTGAATCCCTTGTGCAACAAAGAAAGTCGCAATGAAAGCCATATTTTCCTTTTGCCCGCCTCCTTCTTATCATCATCTAACTCCAATACAATGCAGGGAACAAGCTGACCCACAGAAAAAATGTCTCCAAGGAGTTCATTTTCATCGTCCTGGTTTACAAAGAGAGGACCAACTCTAATCAGATTGCAGAAACAATAATGGAAAAGGGCCAAGATGACCATCGTACAGGGAGCTTAAACAGCCAATTATAGCCTACAGCAGTTACCTCAATCCCACGATCTGTAAAATCTGATACCTCGCTTGCACGAACTAATCCGCGTAAGCCCCCTGGAAGACTAATTACAATATCCTTCTGGTTTACTTCAGTAACAACTCCCAAAAGTTTCATTCCTGGGGAAATATTCTGAACATTTATTCACATAAAAGTCAGCACATGAAAAGTACAGGTATAATATGATTAAGAAATCTTCTAGGACAGTAAAACCACGCAACCATGGTTATGAGTATAGATGGATGTCAATAGAAAGCTAAAATGGCATAGGTTATGGCATCATCTGAAGAATGCACAAGTGTTTAAAAATTGTAAAGCAGGCATCAGCAACTGATGTAAGAACTATCTATGTAGATAAAGCGTCAGAGGACATTCATTCAGAAATCTAGTCAATGTAATCTATGGACCTTGATCAATCTAGGTTAAGGTTGTTTTCCAATAACGTTGATCAAGCTATAAATTCTGAAGTTTAGTAGAATGTACACAAATAATTTGTTCCAGGATGAAGAAAAGAAATGAATCTGATTTAAATCACTAAAACCCAATGAAAGTAACAAAAGTGAACGATGTGGAATGTAAAATGTTACAAGGATAAGTCTCTTAACCAATTCTGACTAAGACGGTTGCGAGTAATATACCTTAGTGGTAATCTTATTGGCATATCTTGGCCGTTTTCCATGAAGGCCGCCGCCAAAAAGCAAACCCAAGTCGTCTAAATCGCTAGGGATTCTCTTTTTAGACTTACCCCCTTTACTCTTCTTAGAAACACGCTCATCAGCGTCAAACTCAGCATCGACTTCTTCATAAAGTTTCTCACGCTCTTTTTTACTCAGAGAAGTACCTCCACCTGAAAATCAATTAAATCATATTAACGATAAGTAACTGAAGGAGAGAAAATGAAGCTAGCAACTTCATTTTTAGCTACCTAATCAAATGTTTGGGATTCGTGACACCGAGTAATAACAAAAGGAAGCAGAATTGAATAGTTTATTGTATAACAATAGAAATTATGAGGGGGAAAATCAAACCTCGAGGAAAGTCGGGAACATCTTCGAGCTGAAGAGCCATGGCTTCAGACCTAGCAGCTACATCGTCCTTGGTCTTCTTAAACGGTTTCTTCATTGGTTTAAAGGACTTTGTAGAATCATTACGTTTTCCATTAGCAAATTTCTTCTGCGGTACAACCATATCTTCAATGGCGGACGCGAGAGAGTTGGGAGCTCGTTTTTGCGTTTGTTTGTTTTTGTAGGGTTTAACACTGACGAAGAAGACGAACTTTAGGGTTTTTTCTGGGAACCGCCTGATTTGTAATTTTAACCAGAAATTAAAAATTGCGAACCGGTCGGTTTGGATTTTACCCAAAAAAAAATCGTAATGGGCCTTTATTGTAAATACAATCTATGAGAGGCCCACTGTAGGACATTCGCGACCTTCTTGTTGTAGAGAAAGAGAGAGCACCGGCGACGGAATTGCATTTCTCTTGTGGGATTTGATTTTCACGATCGTATAGTTTTTGCATGTGTGTTTCTGTGATTTTCATAAACTTGCTCGTTTTAGCTATGAACTTGTGTTTCTGATTCAATGTCAAAGAATCTCTTCATTCGTCTGTTTTGGTAATCTGATCAAAAATGTTAATCAGAGCTTCTGCCAACTACATCTGGTTTCATTTCCTTAGCGCTTAATGGTAGCTTGTATCTTAATGCATGACATCTATGCTAGTGTATCTTAAATAGTGTATCTTGGCTTGCGGTTCAGGATAGATTATTAACGGGGGAACGTATGCTGCAATGGAACAGAGGCGTCTCAAGTTATTGTGCGTTCTGCACAAACACTATAGAGTCTCCCAACCATCTTTTCTTCTCTTGTGTGTTACAGGGAAACCTGCGATTCACAAGAACAATCCAAATCTCCAATTATCATTCGAAACCAACAATCAATCGATGTTCATAAAACACCAAATGATTCAGCTAGCTCTCGATGTGAGAGAAATCTAGCACTTACAAAGGTTCTAGAGAATTCTGAAGATTACAGATTATTCGATAATGAAAGCATGAGCATAACATGTTGCTCTTATATAAAAAGGTAAAGAAAGTAAACGTTAACCACGTTAATAACGATCGCCGTTAACGTCCATTGCATTGCCAGCTCGCCAGCTCGCCAGCTCACAAGTACTTTGCCTAACATCCGACTTCACATTGCCAGCTCGCCAGCTCGTCAGCTCACCAGCTCACCACACGTTAATCCTGTATCAAATCTCCCCCCTTTCACAAAACCTTGACCTCAAGGTTCTATGCTTCAAACTCAGGAAATGTTTTCTGCAAATCGAAGAGGAACTCCCATGTAGCTTCTTCCAAAGGTTCATTGCTCCATTTCACCAACACTTTAGTGACAGCTTTTCCCTGACGATTGACCATTTTCCTTTCCACCACTTTCTCAGGTACTTTCTCAAAGACATCTTGCATCACTGAAGGCAAATGAACTGTTGTAGAGACATTGCCCACTAGCACCTTTAGCTGCGAAACATGGAACACAGGATGCACTTGAGAGTAAGAAGGAAGAGCCAACTTATAAGCCACTTCACCACAACGATCAATGATCTTATATGGGCCAAAATACTTCGGTGACAGCTTCTGATTAGCACGCATCACCACAGATTGTTGGCGGTAAGGTTGCAGCTTCACATAGACATAATCCCCAATCTCAAATTCACGTTCAGTTCGATGCTGGTCTGCAAATTGTTTCATTCGGTGTTGAGCGCGCATCAAATGAAACTTCAAGAACAGCAACATATCTTCCCTCTCCTGCAAAGACCTAGCCACAACCGCCACTTTTGATTCCCCAGGCAGATAAGGTAAATGGACTGGAGGTACCTGCCCATACACTATCTCAAATGGCGTCATCCTGCTAGAAGAGTGGTAATTGGTGTTGTACCAATACTCTGCCAATGCAAGCCATTTACTCCACAACTGAGGTCTGTCATGGCACATACAACGCAAGTAGGTCTCCAAACATCTGTTCACAACTTCAGTTTGTCCGTCACTCTGGGGATGGTAAGCACTCGTCAACTTCAATGCAACTCCCTGTAACGTGAAGAACTCTCTCCAAAATTCACTTGTAAACACAACATCTCTGTCACTGACAATCGAAGTGGGGCAGCCATGTAACTTAAAAACGTTGTCCAAGTAAGCATGTGCTACTGTCAATGCACTATAAGGATGTGATAATGCAATGAAGTGAGCAGCCTTACTCAAGCGATCCACAACAACCATGATGACTGTTTTGCCTCCTGAAACTGGTAGCCCCTCAATAAAATCCATTGACACTTCACTCCAAATGGTATCAGGGATTGGTAATGGCTGGAGTAACCCCGGTGAAGCTGCAGGATCAGACTTACATTGTTGACATGTACCACAGCTGCGAATATAAGCTTGGATGTCCTTAATCATGCCTTTCCAGTAAAACAGTCCTTTAACACGCTGATGAGTCACGTCCCTGCCTGAATGTCCTCCTACACCCGACCCATGTAACCAAAGCAATATTGTATTCTTAATGTTGTCATTTGCTGGAACTACAATCTTACTTTTCCTTCTCAGTATATTCTGACTCCAAGAGAAATATTTTTTTGAATCTGGATCACGTTGAAGTGCAGTAATAATATCTTGTAACTGAGAGTCATTGGCATAGCCTGCTTGAATATCCTTCAACAAATCACACTCCACCACTGTCATAGCCATGTGCAACACCTCAGATCCTTCTACCCGAGACAAAGCATCTGCCACTACATTTTCTTTTCCTTGTCTATACTGGATCTCGTAGTCAAACTCGAGCAATTTAGGAAGCCACTGCTGCTGAATTGGTGTGTTCAAACGCTGCTCCAATAGATACTTCAAACTTCTTTGATCAGTCTTGATTATGAAGTGACTCTGCAGCAAATAGTGTCGCCATTTTCGGACTGCAAAGATAACTGCCAGCAATTCTTTCTCATAGATAGATAGGTGTAGTTGCTTCCCTTTTAATTGGCGACTAATGTAAGCCAAAGGATGTCCCTCTTGCATCAAAACCGCCCCTATGCCCTGACCACACGCATCAGTTTCTACCACGAATTGTTTATCAAACAGAGGCAAAGATAAGACAGGCGCTTGACACAAGGCCGCTTTAAGATCCTCAAACGCTTGTTGTGCTACTGCTGTCCATTCAAATGCATCAGTTTTAGTCAAAGCATGTAATGGTCCCGCAATAACCCCAAAACTCCGCACAAAACGTCGATAGTAACCAGCAAGACCCAAGAACCCCCTCAACTGCTTGAGTGTTGTTGGTTGAGGCCACTCCTTCACAGCCTTGATTTTCGCAGGATCAGTTTCAATGCCTTGTGCACTAATGAAGTGTCCTAGATATTCGACTTTAGGAACCGCAAAAGCACATTTGCTGAGTTTGGCAAACAACTTATTAGCTCGCATGACTTCAAACACTTGCTTAAGGTGCTGTCTATGCTCTTCCAAGGAAGAACTATAAACCAGAATGTCATCAAAGAAGACCAAGACGAACTTACGTAAGAAGGGCTTGAATATGAAATTCATGAGACCTTGAAACGTAGCCGGTGCATTAGTGAGTCCGAAGGGCATGACCAAGTACTCAAAATGGCCACTATGCGTTTTAAATGCTGTCTTTTGTATATCATCAGGATCCATCCGCACCTGATGGTAACCAGCCCGAAGATCTATCTTGGAAAAGATAACTGCACCTCCCAACTCATCCATGAGATCCTCAATCAATGGAATAGGAAAACTATCTTTTACAGTCATGCCATTCAACTCACGATAGTCAACACAAAGTCTCCAAGTTCCATCCTTCTTTTTGACCAAAACAACAGGTGAAGCATAAGGACTAGAACTAGCTTGCACTGTTCCATTAGTAAGTAAATCCTCAACCAGTTTATCAATTTCATTCTTCTGGTGTATTGAATAGCGATAGGGTCGCTGATTCACCGGATTAGACCCCTCCAACAATTTAATCTTATGATTATGCTTCTCACGAAATGGAGGTAAAGCAGTCGGTTCAATGAATATATCAGGATACTCATTGAGTACTTCTTCCACTACAGACTCCTCACCAAGCTCACTGGTTAAAGCATTAATAGTACAAAGTTCCCCTTCTGTACTCTCCGAAACTTCTTGTACACATAACATGGCCAGCTGAACTTGATCTTCCTGTAGTTTCTGCAGTTTCTGCGCCTTCACTTCCCTGACAGAACCTGATGTAAGTCCATGTAAAAGTACTTTCTGATTATTGAATTTAAATCGCATTTCCAGTTTCTTGAATTCCCAAGAGATACGACCCAAAGTCTCCAACCATTGCACCCCTAGTACCATATCAATCCCTTGTAAGGGAATCAATAAGATATCAGACTGAAAAGTTGTAGTCTGCAACTTCCAAGAGAAATCAGTAACTTTACCCTCAACACGCAATTTCCTGCCATCAGCTACAGATACACGAGTTAACCCAGCTGTGTCCACCTTACACCCAAGTTTAGCTGCTGTATTTGGATCCAGAAAGTTGTGTGTCGACCCTGAGTCTATCAGGATGAAGATAATCTTTTTGTCATATGTTCCCTTAACTCTCATAGTCTTGTAACCAGCTATTCCTGAAACCGCATTGACAGAGATTTGTGGCATATGTTCATCATCGTCATTTACCAACTCTTCTCTAGCATCTTCAAACTCTTCATCAACATCCATTCGAAACAGTTGTGTTTTCTTGTGAACCAAATAATGTTCTGGAGTGTACTTCTCATCACAAAAATAGCATAGCCCTTTAGACCTCCTATCACTCATTTCTTGTTGAGACATTTTCTTAGGTTGCTGACTAACCGGTTTAAAATTTCCCTTGTTTCCATAATGATCTGTCTTAGACTCGCCTTCCTTCTGATATTTGTTATAACCGCCAGTAGGTGCAGAACGATTTGTGGACCAAGTAGTATTAGCTGGTTTCTTAGGGTGTGCTTTCTCATATGTCTTGCCCAAGAACAAGCAATGTCTCACAGTTTGAGGCTGAAACATCCGGACGTGCATTTGAGTGTCTGTCCTGAGTCCTGCCAAGTACACACTCACCAAATATTCTTCAGAGAGATTAACTCTTGTTTTAATCAGCTCAAATTTCTGATGATAATCAATGATGCCATCAGTTTCCTGCAAATGTTTTAGCTCCGCCATAGGGTCATCACAATCATCCTCAAATCGTTCCTTCAACAGCTTCACATATCCCTTCCAATCATACAACACCTCAAGACCAACACCCGACTGAATAAAGGACTGATGCCAAGTAGAGGCATGGCTATCAAAGTGGATCGCTGCCATTTTAACCTTCATATCTTCTGGAGTTGAATCCACACCAAAAAACTCCTCGACTTTAAACAACCACTCTTTCAACCGTGTACCATCAAACCGAGGAAAATCAATTTTCCCTAACCGTGTAAGATTATTATAAGCATTAAAATGGTCTGATCGCACCTGCTGATGACGAGCATCACGATATGGATCAGGGTAACCGGATCTGTTCTCCATCGACTGAGACGACCTCGGCGCACTCCGATCTAACGTCGATTGCTCATCCACCATCTTACCAGCTGTAGATCGGCTAAGCACTGCATACAAATCAGCAAACTGCTTCATCATCTCCTTATGTTGCTCAGCGACCGTCGTTTCTAACCGCGTAACTCGGGAATCCAGCGGAACCTCCAACTCCACCTCTTTCCCCTTTCCGTCACCCTCCTGCGACCTTGTAGTCACCATGTTTTCCGAGGAACTACAGAGCTCTGATACCTTTGTTACAGGGAAACCTGCGATTCACAAGAACAATCCAAATCTCCAATTATCATTCGAAACCAACAATCAATCGATGTTCATAAAACACCAAATGATTCAGCTAGCTCTCGATGTGAGAGAAATCTAGCACTTACAAAGGTTCTAGAGAATTCTGAAGATTACAGATTATTCGATAATGAAAGCATGAGCATAACATGTTGCTCTTATATAAAAAAGTAAAGAAAGTAAACGTTAACCACGTTAATAACGATCGCCGTTAACGTCCATTGCATTGCCAGCTCGCCAGCTCGCCAGCTCACAAGTACTTTGCCTAACATCCGACTTCACATTGCCAGCTCGCCAGCTCGTCAGCTCACCAGCTCACCACACGTTAATCCTGTATCATTGTGATTCCATCTCGGTAATCTGTACTGCGGTAGCTAAAAAGCTATGGAAGTCTAGTTTCACGACGAGATGGCCACAGATTCTAGACCACATATCCGACAAGTCCTTCAATCGAGTAGAAGGCTTCTTAATCAGGTACGTTTTCCAAGTCACGGTTCATACAATTTGGAGGGAGAGGAACAGACGACGCCACGAAGAAGCAGCGAACACTTCGACACAGTTAATCAGCTGGATTGATAAGCAGGTCAGAAATCAACTCACCATCATCCAAAGAGCGGGAGATCGACGGTACGACAAAGGCATGCAAGCTTGGTTCAAAGTGAGATCATGACAGCATAAATTTTTTTTAAAATACTCTTAAACACATCAAATTCTTTCTATTTTTTCTGCCGCACAAGTTGTAAAAACGTTATTTTTTCTTTCGAGTTTAATTTAACATTACATTCAAAAAACAAATAGTGCTTTATTGGTTTCGAGTAGCCATTTCATTATGAAATCTGGAACAGTGGAATGTATCTGAGCCAAAAACAAAATTAAGTAGAGAATTTTGTTATCATTTGAAAGCAGAATTTTTTGTTTATAGATTTTATTTTTGAAATTAGACAATACCCTATGGGCTATGACACATTTAATAAGATTTAAGACAAAAACGTGGCCATTTGCTAATTGTTGTTTTTGTTGTAGCAATAACCTTAGTCAAAGGATTTTGTTTATTGCGGACCCAAGTTGGTTGGTCGGCTCTTGCTTAAACCACATTTGGAATTTGTTGTTCTGGAGTCTGGAGATCATTAAAACACAACCAAGAAGATAGCGCACTGGTTTTAAAGTCGTATGTGTAGTTCTTTGTTCACCACGAGTTTAAGGTTCTCTTTCATGTCTCATTGTTCTAAATATTCATCTTCGGTTGCATGTTTAACTTCATAGTCCAGTTTATATTTTCCATCTAGATGATTGGGAACATTTTGCTTACTTTTATGATCTTAAACAGATGAACGGTCTCATGTTAACAACATAGTACTCTTGACTTCATGATAATTTCATATCATCTAATGACTAAATTCTTTGCAGAGTTTAATGGTGTTGATTGTTGAAACAAGAGCAGATTGGTCAATCACTGCAGAAAAAAAAAAAGTTGGTAACATGTAAGTTTAACGTTATTTAATAAAGGAGGATCTAAGTTTTCTACAAAAGCTATAATTTTTATGATGACCATATAATCCTCAAACCCTTCAAGATGTGATGTGAATTATCTAAATCCCAACACGAAGAAATGAGATTTTTTAAAGTTAGCTATTTATCCTTAGTTGATTTCTTAATTATAGGTTAATGGCAATATTTTTTGAAACTGATAATGCGTTTCTTTTTTTTTTCTGAATTCTAGATGATCACGTGTAGGAAACTGATAAAATGTTGGAAAGAATTCGTAAGGCAATCTTTTATTTCACTTGATTTTTAAAATATTTATTTGCCTATAAAACAGAGGAAGTTTTTCATCATCTTTTGTCCTTAGAACTAACCAATCTTTCATTCCTCTTATAAAAACAAAACCTACTTTACTTGTCTCTTAACGATAACAAAATAACAAATAATTAATTCTGTTCTTGGTTTACTTAATCTTCTTTCTAGTTAAGTATATTCTTGTTGCTCATCACCAAAGGTATGCTTTCTAGGTTAAGTATATTACAAGTCACCAATTTCTTAACCAACAAGCTTCTGTTTCCTCAAAAGATAATATAATGAAATATAGTATTTGTTTTAGAATTGTACAATGTCCACAGATATTTTGATAGTCTTATTTAGAAATGACCCTTCCTCTATTTCTTATTTCTTATAGCTTGTGATGGAGGCTCTCTTCTTGAGTTCTTCTTCTTCCTCCATTGTAGCGTCAAACAAGCTTACTAGGTTACACAACCATTGTGTCTGGTCTACAGTGATTAGAGATAAGAAAAGGTTCGGTCCCACTTGGTGCCGTGTAGGTGGTGGTGGTGATGGTGGGAGAAACAGTAACGCAGAGAGGCCTATTCGGGTTTCTTCGCTTTTGAAAGACAGAGGTCAGGTACTGATTAGGGAACAGAGTTCGCCGGCTATGGATGCTGAGACATTGGTTCTGTCTCCAAACGGGAATGGGAGAACCATTGAGATCAATGGAGTAAAGACTTTGATGCCTTTTAGTGGCGCTTCTATGGTGGGGATGAAAGAAGGACTTGGCATAATCAGTTTCCTCCAAGGGAAGAAGTTTCTAATCACTGGCTCGACCGGTTTCTTAGCTAAAGGTAAAAAAAAAAAAACTCCATGTATATATATTCATTATATTCCACAATTATCCGTCTCTAAATCATTTCTTTCGATATATCTAGTACTGATTGAGAAAGTCTTGAGAATGGCTCCTGATGTCAGCAAGATATATCTCTTGATTAAAGCCAAAAGCAAAGAAGCTGCGATCGAGCGGCTAAAGAACGAGGTAAGTCCCTTTCATTTGGATTCTTTGTTAGTCAAGTTCTTTACTTGTTATGTGCATAACTCTGGCCTCCTTTACAGGTGTTAGATGCAGAGCTTTTTAATACTCTAAAAGAGACTCATGGAGCATCTTACATGTCTTTCATGTTAACTAAACTCATCCCTGTGACCGGAAACATTTGCGATTCAAACATTGGGTTGCAAGCAGATTCAGCTGAAGAGATTGCGAAAGAAGTTGATGTTATAATCAATTCTGCTGCTAATACAACCTTCAATGAAAGGTTGGCAACTGTCAGATTATGTGTTTTGAGTTCTCTTGTTTAGTTATCTAGATATTTACTAATCTTGTTATCATTTTGGCGGAGATTGAAGATACGATGTTGCTCTGGACATCAACACAAGAGGGCCCGGTAATCTCATGGGATTCGCCAAGAAGTGCAAGAAACTCAAACTGTTCTTGCAAGTATCCACAGGTACGTGAATGTGACAAAACATAAACAGAGCTAAACAGTCTTTTCTGAATGTTCCGGTTTCTTGTGCAGCTTATGTGAATGGACAAAGACAAGGAAGGATCATGGAGAAGCCATTTTCTATGGGAGATTGTATAGCAACAGAGAACTTCCTCGAAGGAAACAGAAAAGCATTAGATGTTGATAGAGAGATGAAGTTAGCTCTTGAAGCTGCTAGAAAAGGGACTCAAAATCAAGATGAGGCACAGAAGATGAAGGATCTCGGTCTAGAGCGGTACTAATCTCTAAATATTCAGCTTAACTATCAAATATTTGCAACAACCTTAAATACACAAATTATTGAAACAGGGCAAGATCATATGGATGGCAAGACACTTATGTTTTCACCAAAGCAATGGGTGAGATGATGATCAATAGCACTCGAGGAGACGTACCTGTTGTTATTATAAGGCCTAGCGTCATCGAAAGCACTTACAAAGATCCTTTCCCTGGATGGATGGAAGGAAACAGGTGAAGCTATATTCTAATGCTGCTTATATGTATATAGGTGTGGGAGAATTTGTACGTAACAAAACTGATTCTTCTACAATTGTGTTACATGATACCTAAAAATCAGGATGATGGATCCTATAGTTTTATGTTACGGGAAGGGGCAACTCACGGGGTTTTTGGTTGATCCAAAAGGAGTTCTTGATGTAGTTCCTGCTGATATGGTTGTTAATGCAACGTTAGCTGCTATAGCAAAGCATGGAATGGCAATGTCAGATCCGGAACCTGAAATAAACGTGTATCAGATCGCTTCTTCGGCGATAAACCCGCTGGTTTTCGAAGACTTAGCGGAGCTTCTTTATAACCACTACAAAACATCCCCATGCATGGACTCTAAAGGTGATCCTATTATGGTGCGTTTGATGAAACTTTTCAATTCCGTTGATGATTTCTCGGATCATTTGTGGAGAGATGCTCAAGAACGGAGTGGGTTGATGAGTGGTATGAGTTCAGTGGATAGTAAGATGATGCAGAAGCTAAAGTTTATATGCAAGAAATCTGTTGAACAAGCCAAACACCTTGCTACTATTTATGAGCCATACACTTTCTATGGTGGAAGGTAAGACAGAACTCATTAACATTCTAATTCTTAGAGCAGACAAAACCGGTACCCGCAAAGTTTTCATCTTTTTTTTTTGGTTTCTTTTACAGATTTGATAACAGCAATACACAGAGATTAATGGAGAATATGTCAGAGGACGAGAAGAGAGAATTTGGATTTGATGTTGGAAGCATTAACTGGACGGACTACATTACAAACGTTCACATTCCCGGTTTAAGAAGGCATGTCTTGAAAGGAAGAGCTTAACTTTGAATCTCACTAAACCAGACCAAACAGAATCGATCCCTTCTTTTATCTTTTTATCTTTTTCTTTTTTCATTACGTGTAATCGTGTTGTGTCTAATATATCAGTTTGATTTGTAATAATTTGAAAAAAACCGGAAATGTTGTTATCTTTAAGTTTGCCCAAAATCTATAGTCATGTTCGATTCAAGACAAAGTTTAAAGTTACAACCTGTAAAAATATTAATAGTCTTTGATGTAAACGTATCTTAAACAAAATTATTAAATGTTGAAGTTAGTAACATACAATTATTAATGAATAAATGTTTAATCAATTAAATGTCATTTAGTGATTGTCCTATAAAATCTCTTGTTTTCTTGTTTTATATTATCAATCTTACATCCAAAACTTAAAGTATTCTTACATCCAAAAACAAAAAAAATATGGCAAAGTCTCTTCTCATAGTAATGCTCATGTCTATAGTAATGTTTTACATGGCTCGTCCAATTTTCTCCCAAAAAATTAATCCATATTTAGAGGTGATGCCAAAAGATGTGACCATATCTCCATCTTCAAATTTTGATTACGTCGAAGCTCCCGATGAAGCTCCATTCGAAGAAGCTGATTCACCAGCAATGGAATATGACATGGAGCTTGCTCACCATTATTCGGACAAACAGCTCAAGTTTCTTGAGGCTTGCTCTGAAAAGCCGAGTTCAAAATGCGGAAATGAGGTTTTCAAGAACATGTTAAATGAGACGATGCTAATTACAGAGGAATGTTGTCGTGATATATTGAAGATGGGCAAAGATTGCCATCTAGGATTGGTTAAACTCATATTTGCCACATATGAGTATAAAAATATTGCATCTAAGGGCATTCCAAAGAGCAAACAAACATGGAACGAATGTGTCCATAGAGTGGGGAGCAAGATTGGTGCTCCGGTCTCTTTTGAACAATGAACTAATATTTCCGTGTATTGATGTGTCTATGCGTTTTTGTAATTTGATTATTACTAATATAAAGCAACTGCTACTATTTTATTTTTGATAATCAAGAAGTCAAAGCCTTACAATATTTTACGTTTTTATTCATCATTTGAATTAATCCATCCAGCATAAACTAAAAACGCATATGTAAACTGAAAACTTTCAAATATAAATTGATTTCTCAAGGGTGGTAAAATGTTCCAAATTCAACATTCATTTTCGATCTAATCGGATATGAAATTTAAATTAGATATTTAGACTTTCAAAGTTGGATTTCAAAATATAATTTTTAATTTTGTATTATTATTCTTAAATATTTTTTAGTGGATATAGATATCTATAAAGCACGGATCATATGAATTTCCAATATTCTAAAATATATCAAGATATCCAATTTTCATGTCTAATTATAGAGGCCTATTTTGACATATAGATCTTGACCTCCGACGACGTAATTCCTCATATCCATGAGCTCCTCCGGTCCAAATCACACAACCCGACCCACCATTTTGGATATCCTTATTCGCAAACCCGGTACAATTACAATCCTTAGAACACCTCTCCTTACATTCATTCAACCCAATTGTCTTGTCCACAATTGCTGTGCTTGTACCAGGCAGCTTCATCCTCTTCATCAAAAGAAAAAACCCATCTCTGTGGCAGTTCAGTCGTGACTTCCTCACACATCCCTCAAATGTATCTCCCAAAGCCCAAGCCGTCACATTCTTTGGAACAAAGCCTTTGATACAGTTACACGTCGGTGATGTTTTCGTGTCACAATAACTATCACGACCACATATTTGGTACAAATCGCATTTCTCGGTCGGTAAAACGCCAAACAAGTTCCATTCCGATGATGTCGTATCCCATCTGGATATCTGTAATAATCTTTCGGTAGTCAGTGTAAATCTCACGTAGTGCATGCTATGGTCGGTGACTTTGAAACTATAAGCAACTTCCCCTCTGTTCTCTATGAAGTTGTTAACAACGTCAAAGTAGCTCCAGTTTTGCATCGTCGGTATGCCACTAAACCCGACTCCATTCCACGGACCGGATCGGTACAATAGAAACTCTTTCTTGAAAAGATAAAACTCAGGTAGCCCTTGAGTTCCGAGTTTGAACGAGAAGTCTCCGCTTGAGGGATCATAAGGGCTTCTCCAAGAACTGAGGAAAGTCTCGTGTCCTGTTTTGAGATCCCGACCAATTTTCATCTCCGGGAGTAATGTGTCCACCGGATAATCAAAGCTTTGCCACAAGAATCGGTTTTGATAGTTGCCTTTGGAGTCTCTAAGCACGAAGTTGCCGTTATCGAGCAGCTCTGCCACCACTGGAGATTTCACCGTTCTCGTTAGATTCGTTGACCAAACAAGAGTACCAGAATGATCAAGAAGGACGAGGTTAGCGTAAGAGATCTTTAATGTTCCGATAGACTTGGAAAGAGGGTTATCTCTGTTGGCAACCCATACATAAGTTCTCTCAGAGATTGACTTGTACCAAATCCCAAGATACCAATGATCACCATTTCGAGAGCTTGTTGTAGTTTTGAAGAAACCTAGCTCGAAGATGTTACCGGGAGACACAATGGTTCGGTTGCTTGAGATTGTTAGAGTTTCTGTAGATGACAAAGTGTTTATCGAGAAAACATGAAGAAACAGAGCTAATAAGACAACGAAGAAGAAGAAGAAGAAAGTGTAAGAATGGTAATAGTTTGGTGTTACGCCTCTCATCTTCACGACTTTCTTTCTTATGCTCTTCTTTGTTTCTTAAAACCTATATTTATAGATTTCTTCACATGTTGGTTTTCAAATTTGCAAAACTCATTACAATTATTTCTAGCAGACAAGACAAATGTAATTTTCCACGTTCTATGACTTTTCAGTACCTCATTGATTCACTTCAACAAACTACTGTCATTAGTCGATAACGTCACCATGTGAAATTAATTTGCTCGTGCAACATAACATATGTTGTTGAACAAGTATATTTATTCATCCATGATCCTCGTCCCCAAGAAAGTCATGCTATGGCACTCGTAAATGCATTTATCGTTACGTTCGATGTATTTTAATCTTCTCGATGTATTTCGAATTCTACTTCCATGACATCTATGCTCGCAATAAGTCGCAATCTAACAAGCAGCGAAAGTTGCCGAAGCAGCCCAAACAAACACATCCTTAACATATTGTTGATGATTCTCCATTTAGTGTTCACGGAGGGAAAACATAACGGAAGCATGATTAGCATTCTAGGATTAACATGTCTTATTAGAGCAATTTTAATTTTTAATTTAGATTCCCGGTTCATTGGGTTAGATCCAATTCTATCCGGTTTTCATGTGAGACTGGATTTACAATTGCAATTAACGTACCGGATGTTATGGGCCATAATGGGTCTACAGGCCCAATTGTAATGACATATTCACACACGTGTCGATCCCTTTTCATTAGTTTCTTCACACGGTGATCGTTTGTTCGTTGAAGAAGAACAACAACCATCAATTTCCGGACGAGCAAGCCGAGGAGGTCTGTTTGTACAAAAACTCGAAACTACTACTCTTCTGTCTGATTGTAGCAACTCCATCACTGTATTTATATTCATCTCCATCTGGGTTTTCGAAGGTAACACTTCTCTGTTCGTCATCTTCCATTTTCCTGTGTGTTTAATGTGTAATCTCCGATTTCCTTTTTTGTTTATTTTGTAATTCCCTCTAATAGGTATAAGAGATGAAAATTTTGGTCGATCTTGACTTTGTGTCGTATTTTTTTTTGTAAATTGATTTTTGTAGGTGTTTTTTTTTCACAGTACTTGGACATAGATTTGGTAAATCTACTGTTTCTATAATGTTTTGAACTAAAACACTTCCACTTTTCCTTTTAGCTTTAGCAATGCAGGCATGAAAGAAAAGAATTCCACTACCGCCTCTACACTTGGACGGATTTTAGCTACTTGTTCTAAACAGGTTGGTTTGACAGCTCCAATTACTTTTTTTTTTTTTTAGGTTTCGTAATGAATTTGTGATAGTTTTGCTAGTTGTTATATTACGACATCAATTTTAAAGAATGTGTGAAATTATATTATGTCAATTGTGAAGCGATAATTCTTTTACGTGTGCATTGTGTCTTGAAGATCCAGTCCTTGTTATTGACTAGAAAGTAAACTTGTTACAGGCCAAAGACTACGGGAGCTGTGTTGCATCTAAAGTTCATGAGGTTGAAAGAGATATATGTTTGAAAGAGTTTCTTGCGCTGAAGAGTTGTATGCAGCATACGGTATATTGAACTATATTGTTAGAGTCTTGTCTTGATCATTTTATCCTCATCTTTGTAGACTAATCTGTTCTATTATCATGTTTTTTTTTCTTATAGATCCGAGGAAAGGCTTGAATCACAATTATATTCTCCTTTTCGTTAGAGGCATTTATCAGCACTGCTTGAAGTTTTAACATGTACGCCTTTCTTTTTTATTTTCAAATCTTTGTGAAACATTTCTGAGTTAGTCTGTGGTTTTTTATAAAAACTTTAATTGACTCAGTCCCATCATAAAGTGGGACATCCATTTCATAACATTTCATTTTGGACTAAAGTTTGGTTCCTTTGAAATTTGGGAAACTGAAATGTATGAATATGTCTAGCAGGAATTCAAGTGCACAGGCAGGTGTTGGTTCTGGTGCTTTATCACATGTCTATATACATCATCCATCCCTACGTTGCAATATTCCTGAATCCAATGGGTTATTCTATGATGATGCCAACAGATTGCTAATATGTACCACATCTAGTCAGGTGTTTTATTCTTTTCCTTTGAAATGTTTGATTTGATTTTGTTTTACCCATAACTGATATCTTCCATTAGCCTGATGATTCATATCCTTTGATTATTTCCCAATTTTTTCATTTAGGTCTTTTCATGGGAAACATCCCCCTTTAATCCAGACGTACCTCCTTCAGTTGATTCTATAAGTGAAGGGCCTATTCTATCAATCAGATTTTCTCTTGATAAAAAAGCGATAGCTGTCCAAAGATCTGACTGTGAAATACAGTTGTTTAATCGAGAGACCAAGCAGATACTTAACCACAAATGCAAGGCAGGATCAGAGAGCATTCTCGGATTCTTTTGGAGTGACTCTCCATTATGTGATCTTGCAATTGTAAAGACCAGGTAAACTTGCTTTGTTTTCTGCATAGTTTGACAACAGAGAAATATTTCCAATTCTGAGATTGTTTGCAACCTTTTCAGTTGAATTTTAAAGACTGATTGGTTGTAGTTGAGAATTCTAATAACTTGTTTAAACGGGAATTTATTGGCTTGTAAGCTTTGATTTTAGAATAGTTGTACCATTTGACTTGGTATTTCTAAGGCAAATAACCCTTTCAGTATCGGGTAATTGGGTCTGGACATTCCTTTCACAATAGAGCAACCTATACATAGTTGTTTCTGTCTTCAGCTCGTCTATTTTACTATAACTTTCAACATTTCGCTTATCATTTGTCTTTCTCTTATTCTTTTCCCCTCTAATGAAATCTTTTTTTTTGGTCTCAGTGGTATGGACTTGTTCGCTTGTGATTCTATGTTGAATTCACTACGTTTGGTGGAAACCAAAAAGGCGAATGTGAATTGGTACATCTATACACATGAAACTCGATTGGTTCTTCTTGCATCAGGACTGCAATGCAAGACATTTAATGGATTTCAGGTGAACTCCTAGAAAAGTACAAAAAGATGAATTTTGCTATGTGAAAGAGCTTTTCCAACTTTGTTACGTATAGGTTGCATCCAGTTAATTTGATGTTCATGGCCTTAAGATATATATGCTACAGTTTTCATTCAGCTTTTATGGTCGAGTTAACAATTAAATAACTTAAAATATGATCCACTTTTCCAGCTTTCCACTGCAGGAGTTGTTCGTTTACCGAGATTTGAGATGACAATGGCTAGATCTGAATCAAACAGTAAACCTATTCTCTCTGCTGGAGATCTCCACTTAGTCACTGTGTATGATTCTTCTATGTGTTCCTCTTTTCCTCCTATTTTTTGTCATTATCGCACTACGTACCTTGAGAGTAAATCTGTATCATTCTCTTTCAGCTATGGCCGAATATATTGCTTACAAGTGGACAGGGAGGCAATGCTACTGCATCTATACAGGTTCTACCGTGATGCAGTCGTCCAACAAGTTAGTTTACTTTTCCTTAGTTCCTGATATCTGGTTATTCAGATGCCATTTAGGCAAGTCTACTATATGTTCAATAAAGATCATGTGTGCATTTAGATCAGCAAACTTCTAAAATTTAAAAGTTGCAAGTTCATAGGAAAATCATTACACATGAATTACTCTAATTGCAACTGCAAGAGGAGGGTAACCTATACGAAGTTGATGCTAATATTACTTTTTCTTTAGTTATGTTACTAATTTGGCATTGCAAAACAACTTATCTTGTGTTCTGGACATGAGATCATTTTCCAAAGTTCTGCTCTTTATTTGTTCATTGGATTGGCTCTTATTTACAGGGTTCTTTACCAATATACTCAAGCAAGTTGTCGGTGAATGTGGTCGACAATTTATTGCTTGTGCACCAAATCGATGCAAAGGTTGTCATCATCTACGACTTATTTGTGGATTCTCGAGCTCCTGTATCTGCGCCTCTTCCTTTACTGTGGAGGGGTTACCAAGTCTCTGAGACATCGTCTCAAGCTGTTAACAAAGAAATTGAGAGCTCAGAATCATCTACAAGCAATGAAAACATAGTCATGTATGAAGATGGCTGGACCTTTCTGGTTCCAGACCTTATTCTGGATCAGACAAACAAGGTTTTATGGAAGATACATTTGGATCTTGAGGCAAGTTGGCTTTCATTAGTTTATCCAGATGACAGTTAATTCTTAGATATGTCGTAAATGTTCAGTATTTAATACTATGTGCTGCAGGCAATTTCCGCTAGCAGCTCAGACAGGACGTCTCTTCTAGAATTCCTGCAGCGAAGGAAGTTGGAAGCAAATAAGGTCCAAACTTTCTGTTAATCTGTGTTTTAGATAGGAGTTTAAAATTTTGCCCAAAAAACAAGATATGAGTCTAAAATAAACATGATGAAGCACCTGTTTGTAGCAGCAAACCGTTTGAGGAATAAATCATAGACAATTGATAAAGAATCTTGGAACTTTAGTTATGGTTTTTGCGCAGTTAGTGAAGTTATATGCAAGTCTAACTTAGGAAATAACTAGTGCTCGTTTCCATATTTAATGGTTTGTAGCGGTTGATGACTCTTTTTCTATGATTACGTGAATTTATAGTGTCTCCAGGAAAAGTGGTTCACGAAAAGTGTTCGGTGTTTGTAGTAATCTTGGTTGGATCTTTTGATGGTGTTGATTACGTTATTGCAGGCCAAACAATTGTGCTTGGGGATAGCAAGGGCTATTATTTTGGAACGTCGACCAGCAACCCAGGTAACTCAGGCAATCGATGTACTAGTCACAGCATATTCCTACTCGGTTAAAGCCGGTACATACAAGGAAATAAAGAACGAAAACGCCACTGCATCTACTCCAACCCCTGGTGCATCTCCTGGTAAAACCTTTGAACCTGAAAATGTTATTTTATGCATGAATATGCTAAATGAGTGACAATCTCTTAACACATCTTCTCAACTTATCAACCTTTGGATTCTGAAGATAGCGAAAGACATAGGCAGTCTGGAAGCAATATTGATGAAGAAGTTGAGATGAACCTATCATCTGGTTCTCAGGAGAACATGTTTTGTGCTGATGAACAGCAAGAATCTCAACTCTCTTCACCGGCAATTTCACCCGATGAGCTCTACAAGTTTGTATTTACTTCTGTGGAGGAAATGATGGTTGAGGAATCAGAGTACCTAGTTGCTATCATCACCGAGTTCCTTCGCAGGTAAACTAACTTTTTCTTCCGTCTGTTTGTGTTTCCAGAGACTAAAGAAACTTGGTTTTTGCTTTAGATCTAGTCTCAGTTTACCAATTCTGCAGTTTCTTACTTTGATCCTTTGTTGCAGTATAAGTGCAGAAAAACTCAAAGTGGATTTGAACATCTATGTGATGACCATCAAACTTTTAGCTTACAGTAAGCGATTTGCAGAACTGTCGCTATTCACCACAAACAAGGTTTGTTATTCTTCTTTATCTGTGAAGACAAAACCTCCTCTAAGGTTTCTTGTTCTTAGAGTTTAGGCTACATTTATGTGCAGATAATCGAACCATCAAAGGAAGTCGCGTTCCAACTTCTGGATAGTGGTCGTCAAAATATCCGGGTAAGAAAACTTGGGCTTGATATGTTGAGACAGCTCTCCTTGCACCATGATTACATCTCCTCCCTTGTGCAAGATGGATACTATCTTGAAGCTCTGCGATATGCTCAGAAGCATAAGGTATAATATCTTAACAGATGAAAGTACACTATATCTGGTTTTGGTTTTGATTAATTCCGTGTATGCAAATTTGCAGGTGACGAGTGTGCGATCGTCGATGTTCCTAGAAGCAGCATTCGCGTCGAATGATATGCAGCATTTGGCTGCAATTTTGAGGGTCTTGTCGGAATTGATTCCCGGGTTTAAAGAAACTTCTGAATATTACACCTTTTATGGTCTTCTCAATGACACCAGTTCCTCAGTTGCTGTCTGAAGAGAATCTCATACCACATTTTATGTTCAAGAAAGTAAAATGATCTCTGGTTCTTCGACTGGATCTTGATAAATAAATGCTGTTGAACATTTTCTGGTTCCTATATAAGAATAACTATAAGAATTGGTTTTAAGACATCTCTAATGACGAGAAAGGTAAATTAAATTAAGGACCAAAATTAGATACAGTTTTGCTAAGTAGAATAAATATCTCTTTTTGTTTGGTTTGATTTGATATATTCAACATAATTTGTCTAAACACTGTCATCTTCAAATTGTTTGTTAAACTTTCATTTTTTTAGTAGGTCCAAGCTGTGACTAAGACACTTCAATGTACTACTAATTATCTCTGTAAACTCCAATTTTTTTTTTCTTCACCAAGTAGTCTCGTGAATCTCAATTGGATGGCAATAAATAAAAAACAAAATCCTTTGCCATCAACTGCCAAAGTCAAAGTCACAAATTAAAAAACTATAAAATTATTCTTCTCAAGATTTTCGAGACTTCTTTTATTCGATGGAAAAAACTAAAATCGTCACTCTCTCTCCTAACTGTATCCGTGAAGGCAAAAAATACGTATAAACAGATACGTACAGAGAAACGTAAGTATGTAAGTATACTCGTCTAGCTTTCTCTCTCAGCTGTACCTTTTTATTATGGTGTTTTTGGTAACGAGAAAACCAAACCCACACAACATTCAATTGAAATTGCGACTTTCGATTTAAAACTCTCTTTAACTACAATCGCTATCCACGAACAATCTGATTGATTCTCTCTCTGAGATCTCTCTATCTATCTATCTATCTCTCTTCTCTTACCTTTTCAATACGATTTCGGATTCTGAGCTGCGATGCTTCTTTGATTCACTTGAGAGGTACTCTCTTTCTCTGTCTTCTTATGGAATTTTATCAAATGCCGTTAGGTTTCTGAGAAATCCGGTGATAATTCGATGATTTCTTACATAGTAGCGATTATTGGTTTTTTTTTGAATTGTCCATTTCGTGCTTCTCTGCGATTATGATTCTCTGATTTCATTTCACGTCATCGCTTGCTCTTTAGCTGTTTTCATCGCTTTTTTGCCCCAAATTTTTTAATTGCAACTTTTTCTGTTTGTGCGGCTTCGGCATGAACTGTGAGGAAAGCGAGGGTCCTACTGCGTAAGTTTAGGCTTTTAGCTTAGTGTTTATTGGTCAAATTCACTTTTTTGGCAATTTTAATTTCATGGAAAGCTAGAAACAACCTTAATATAAACTGCTTACTTTTCATGGTTTTTAGTGTTGTTGTTAGAGCTGACGTAACAAAGGTTTCTATAATTGGTTTGATTAGTAAATTTTGGTCATTTCCTTCATTTTTCAGTTAGTCATTTCTTCAGATGTTTAGAAATGGGAAATGCTTTATGCTTGAGGTTTATCACTATTTATTGATTGTTGTTTTTTCGTGTCTGTATTCAGTGTTTTGGAGTTTTGACTACGACTTGTGATGGCATCTAGACAAGGATCAAAATCGAGAAAAGCAGGGTTAAAGGGTGCTGATTCTACTGCATCTTCGACAACCTCGTCTTCGAAGCTTTATCAAGAGACTTCTATAGATGGCCATAGCTCCCCTGCTTCTTCATCTGCTCAAAGCAAGCAGCAGTTCTTCTCACCAGATCCCTTACCACAAACTGCTCAGCGGTCTAAAGAAAACGTCACAGTGACAGTTCGCTTTCGCCCACTCAGGTTCTTGGTGATATGTTTACATACGCTTGCAAAAATTAGGTTGATGTTTGTTCTGCGAATTTGACATACCTTATCCTCGATGTAGTCCAAGGGAAATTCGCCAAGGGGAGGAGGTTGCATGGTATGCAGATGGGGAAACTATCGTGCGAAATGAGCATAATCCGACAATAGCTTATGCCTATGGTTAGTCTTGACAGTTTGATTAGTGTCATGGATTTTTCAGAATCATCATAAATAATTGCATGTGGGCATTACTTCACTCAAGAATAACAAATGAACAATTATAGTATTATTCGTATGTGGTATATATTTCAACTTCTTATTATGTCTTACAGAATGAAGACAGTGATTTAATTGGATATTCTTCCTTATTTGATGTTTGGATCTTGCATGTTGTTTTCTGTCAGTTAATGATTTATTCTCCTTCCTGCAGACCGTGTCTTTGGACCTACAACCACAACACGCAATGTCTATGATATTGCTGCACACCATGTTGTTAATGGGGCTATGGAGGGGATAAATGGTATGAACTGAACAGATTTAAGGGCCAATCTAGTTTGTAATAAGATCAATTTCTATTTTGACTCATTTATGGAAAAGCATGATTTTTTTCCATATTCTTATGTTGAAAGACTTAGTTCTGTGATATTGATCATTTAGGCTATATCAACAAGGTTTATCCTAATTCAAAAGAATCATGAAAAAAATACTCATGAGTGAGATTTTTGACGTAGCTGACCTAATAAATGTTAAAATCTTCACACTAATTTGACTTCAATGTGCGTACCACTTGATTTTAATATAGTAACAATGAATGTTGATTATACTTCAGGGACCATTTTCGCATATGGAGTGACAAGCAGTGGAAAGACACACACAATGCATGTAAGAGTCCTTCATCTGGATACTTTTTGTTCTTCAGCTTGTTACATAAAAGAAAGTATTTTTGGTATATCTTCCTACAATGTAGTTTAATGTGTCATTATTGTATAATGCTTTATCAGAAAGTCTCATATTTATATCTTTCCCCTCTGACTAGATTACTGAGCTGATAGATTTGGTTGATGTTTTTGGTCCAAATGTCAGGGTGACCAGAGATCTCCTGGTATTATACCGTTAGCAGTGAAAGATGCTTTCAGCATCATCCAAGAGGTACTTGTTAGGATATTGTTTTTTTCATATTCCTTGGCCCAAGTACTAGCGACCTCACATATTTATTTTCTTACAGACTCCTAATCGAGAATTTCTTCTGCGTATTTCCTACATGGAAATATATAATGAGGTGCTATTATTTACCTACTTTTCTTCTCTGCTCCGTTGTCTATAGTCAATTTTCAACAGTAGTGGAGTGATAAGAATACGCTGCTTTTTAATTTTCCTTAAAGATTACTATCCTTAAGGTTCACCTTATTTCAGGTTGTCAATGATTTGTTGAATCCAGCAGGACACAATTTGAGGATCAGAGAAGACAAGCAGGTGCGTTTCAGCTTCAGGTTCTCTTTGTTGCTTTTCTGTTGAAAACATGCGTAGTGCTACTCTCACTGACTTGTAATATCTTTGTTATGATTACAGTGGTCATAGAATCCCAAAACCTTCGCATCATATTTTTATATATTAGGAAACCATTTTTGAGCTGCCTGAAAAAAATACCTACTCCATTTTTCTTGCGAAATTTTATCTCTATGGGGACTCTGATATTACAATGTTAATATGTGATCCTTCGTTTAGTTGATCCTTTTAATAATCATTTGAACTGAGTATTTTATAATGAGCTTGTCATGACTTCTATTGCTACAAGTGTCTTTCTCCAAGTTAATCACTTGAACTTATCTTTTTTATTGACTCTAGGGAACCTTTGTCGAAGGGATTAAAGAAGAAGTTGTTTTATCCCCTGCTCATGCGCTTTCTCTTATTGCAGCTGGAGAAGGTATGTGGTGCTTCCACTTTCCCTTTTATTCAAAGGAAAAGGTTTACTTTACAACCATACAACTCCAGCAAAGACTGTTTCAGTCGTTGTATATTTATTACAAAATTGTTTATCAGAAAGTGTACTCCTCCACATGCTTGAGGCTATACTGAACGTTGAAAAGTGTGTTTTTGTTTTTCTTTATTGTGATAGAGTAATTCTCTCTCTTTTTTTTCCAGTAAATCCCTTTCATTCTTAAACCTTGTCATGATCTAGTTAATTCTCGTCATCGTTTGCTTATCAGTTAATGCATATTGATAGAGATCTTGTCCTCATGACAGAGCAACGACATGTTGGATCCACAAATTTTAATTTGCTCAGCAGCCGGAGCCATACAATATTTACGTTGGTATGTTAATATTCTCTTTGAAATATTAAAAACTGGTATCTTTGTGCAGTTGCTATATCATTTCATCACGTGATTACATTTATGATATTGATGGATATACAAAAAATCTGAGTTTATTTTGTATTACTATTAGGTTAAAAGGTAAAAGTCAGTAGTTCTTTTATTCATACAATCGCCTTATTGCTTAAAAATGGAATACTGAAGAATTATACGTCTTTTTTCAGCACAAGTTGTGTATCATGTTCTTCTTCCATATGATTTCTTCTGTTTAAGGAATTACTGTTCTCCTTTACTCTAATCGTAGTTGTTTAGTCACATTAACTCATGTAGCTGTATTGTTTCTGAAAAATGATCAACTAATTTGGATGCAGACGATAGAAAGTAGTCCCTTAGGTGACAAGAGTAAAGGTGAAGCTGTACACCTCTCACAACTGGTAAGTTCATCTTGTATCCAGTGATGATCAATCCTTTTAATATGTTTATTAGTTGCATTTTCTGAAAATTTAAAAGGTGAACATCTGATATTAACTACTACCCATAATTTCTCTCATATCTGCAGAACCTCGTTGATCTGGCAGGTTCCGAGAGTTCAAAGGTTGAAACCAGTGGTGTAAGACGCAAAGAAGGATCATATATAAATAAAAGTTTGCTGACGTTAGGGACTGTAAGTTTTTTCGTACCACAGTTTTCACTTAGTTAACAATAAGTTTTGGGGTGCAGTTAAAATCCAAGGACTTCTTTGACATGTCCTTTTAAAGCAGGTCTGATAAGAAAATTGCTTTCTTTTATGTTGTATACATATTAGAGCCTAAATATTAAGCACACTTTCTACCCCTCTATATTTTGAGACTTGCAGATTAAACATATAGTTACATACATTACTTTAGGTCTTTTACATTTTAGATTTTTAGTACTTAGCCAGTTCAACTGTAGAATCACCTTTCCGCATTTGCATCATTTTGCTTGCTACTCTTATTTCCAATTTGTTCTTGTCCAAACCTTACAGTTAAACCTTACAAGTATTCTCCTTTGGGCTGAATTTTATTAGTTCTATTGTGAGGTTATAGGTGATATCAAAGCTTACGGATGTGAGGGCTTCACATGTACCATACAGAGACTCTAAGTTAACCAGGATCCTTCAGTCCTCATTGAGTGGTCATGACCGAGTATCTGTAAGTCTTGTTTAAGCTGTTCTCAATCCTCGTGGTACAATAAATATAAAATGCACAACATGATCTTTATAGTAGTATACTTTACTGATTAGTTTTTCTCTCTGGATATGGTAGCTCATTTGTACCGTCACTCCTGCATCAAGCAGTTCGGAAGAAACACACAATACACTGAAATTTGCTCATCGTGCAAAGCATATTGAGATTCAAGCTGAACAAAACAAGGTTTTCCACGCATATCTTCTTTCAGCTCTTATCTTTTGTACTGAAGGTCTTTTTTGGTTTCTAACTCTAGAAAACTGTAGATAATTGATGAGAAATCATTAATCAAGAAGTACCAACGCGAGATTCGTCAACTGAAGGAAGAGTTGGAACAGCTTAAACAGGAAATTGTACCAGTTCCTCAGCTGAAGGATATTGGTGCAGATGATATTGTTCTTCTGAAGCAGAAGGTATGCTTGAAATTTTTGTTCGGCACTGATGTTTTCTGAGAACAATTTGTCAGAAAGAGATTATGGCAGATAGAGGTCAAATTTGATAGAGGTCATTCTGGACACAAAATGCGACAGTTTTTCAATACTACCACTGTTTCCGTCCATTTTATTTATATTCTATTAGACAAGTGTGAGGACGTTTTATGTCATTGCCTTTTGGTTTACAATCAAGCATTTGAGAGAAGCTGAAGTAACCTGGTTTTGTTGTTTTTGGCTATATAACGTGATGATAAAAGCTAGAAGATGGTCAAGTCAAGCTGCAATCTAGACTCGAAGAAGAGGAAGAAGCTAAAGCAGCTCTCCTGAGTCGAATCCAAAGATTGACGAAATTAATTTTGGTGTCGACTAAAAATCCACAAGCATCTCGATTACCTCATCGTTTTAATCCGCGGAGGAGACATTCATTTGGGGAAGAAGAGGTAGAACCACTGATTTATGCTGGATAATATACAAATTCTTTCCATCTTTTCTTCTGATGATGGTTCACTTTGATCTGAAAGACTTTAGATCTATTATAGCACACAAATTTACTAGCTTCTTTGGCTGATCTTGGTTGATGATGTATATTCAGCTTGCTTACCTACCATACAAGAGGCGGGACATGATGGACGATGAGCAACTTGACCTGTATGTTTCTGTGGAGGGAAATCATGAGATTAGAGATAATGCGTATAGAGAAGAAAAAAAGACCCGCAAGCACGGATTGTTAAATTGGTTAAAGCCTAAGGTATACAAATGATTGAATTTTCATTTATAGCATTGACAATTATGTTGTGGGCTATTCTTGTTCGTTTCAAAACTGCATCTGGCAGCTATAGGTTTTTACTGTCGTAAATGTTTCATGCACTCACTATAGATTTCTGGACTCAACGTGTGAGGCTTATGTCCTCTTAGATGCAGTTTCTTCTTTGATTTGTTGGTGCCTCTCTTGTCTCCCCTTTTTTAAACCATGCTTACTTATTCCTATCAGAAAAGAGATCACAGTTCAAGTGCCAGCGACCAGTCAAGTGTGGTCAAATCTAACAGCACACCATCAACTCCTCAAGGGGGAGGCAGTCATCTGCACACAGAATCAAGACTTTCAGAAGGCTCGCCTTTGATGGAACAACTCTCAGAGCCTAGGGAAGACAGAGAAGCTTTAGAAGACAGTTCCCATGAAATGGAGATTCCGGAGGTACATAAGAGATATTTTCATTATCGAATCCAATTCCTACTCTCTGTTTTACAATACCTTTTTGCATTTGTTCCCAGACTAGCAATAAAATGAGCGATGAGTTGGATCTTTTGAGGGAACAGAAAAAGATATTATCTGAAGAGGCGGCACTGCAATTAAGTTCTTTAAAACGGATGTCAGATGAAGCTGCAAAGTCCCCTCAAAATGAGGAGATTAATGTAATATAATCACCCTGTTCATGATATCTATATCTAGTTGTTTTACTCTAGCAAAATATTGACCTTCTCGGTTCTCGTTGTTGCTTAGGAGGAAATTAAAGTACTCAATGACGACATCAAAGCAAAGAATGACCAGATTGCTACGTTGGAGAGACAGATAATGGATTTTGTTATGACATCTCATGAGGCATTGGATAAATCTGATATCATGCAGGTAGGTTCCAATTGTCAAGTATTATGCACTGACTTTTTTTGTCTGCCATTCATCTCTCAAGTGATTCCTATATTATCTTCAGGCAGTTGCTGAGCTGAGGGATCAACTTAATGAGAAATCTTTTGAACTCGAGGTGATCGAATTGTTTCTGTTTATGCAATTTTTCTTCATCTATGCAGAAGTTAGAGATGGTTTTGCTATTGCCTGGATAAGATTATTCATTTTAGCTCAATATTATCTCTCCTCATACCTGAATAAAGTTTCTTCTGTGTATATTATAAAATACCAGTATTCAAAACGCCAGACTATATTAACAATGAAGCTAATGGTATGCTCTACGCTTTTTTCTCATTCTTCATCTTGTTTACAGGTTAAAGCTGCAGATAATCGCATCATTCAGCAAACACTCAATGAAAAGGTTAGTAGACTTTTGACATTGACTATATCCCCGATTTCATTTGTCTTTGGAAAAGCTTTGAGGCTAGGTTTATAATGTTTAAAAGAATTCAATAACCGATGAAATACATTTTCTGCAGACATGTGAATGTGAAGTGTTGCAAGAAGAAGTTGCAAATCTAAAGCAGCAGCTCTCTGAGGCCCTGGAACTAGCACAGGTCTCTCTTTTTACATTTCGTAAAAATTGTTGTTTGCAAAAACCATGCTTTTCACCGATCTTCGTCTTATAAGCCACATGATGTTTAAACAAACTCTATTTGCTTTCTGACATGATAGGGAACTAAGATTAAAGAGCTGAAACAAGACGCCAAGGAACTAAGTGAATCAAAGGAGCAGTTAGAACTCAGAAACAGGAAACTTGCAGAAGAGAGTTCATATGCAAAAGGTCTTGCATCAGCAGCTGCAGTTGAGCTCAAGGCATTATCCGAAGAAGTTGCAAAGCTTATGAATCAGAACGAGAGACTAGCAGCTGAGCTGGCAACACAGAAGAGCCCAATCGCACAACGAAATAAGACAGGAACAACAACAAATGTAAGGAACAATGGAAGAAGAGAGAGTCTTGCAAAGAGGCAAGAACATGACAGCCCATCAATGGAGCTGAAGAGAGAACTGAGGATGAGTAAGGAACGTGAGCTATCGTATGAAGCTGCACTTGGTGAAAAAGAACAAAGAGAAGCTGAGCTTGAAAGGATATTAGAAGAAACAAAACAGAGAGAAGCATATCTGGAGAATGAGCTTGCTAATATGTGGGTTCTTGTTTCTAAGCTGAGAAGATCTCAAGGAGCAGATTCAGAAATCTCTGATTCTATATCAGAGACGCGACAAACGGAACAAACGGAAGGTTCATTTTGAGATTTGAGAGAAAAGAAGACAACATAAGTAGGATATGTTTGTGCAGTGATTCCAGAGAGTTTGTGTTTGGTACTTTGCCTTGTAAGTCTCGATTTCTTCGGTTATTGGGACTTTCTTTTATAACTTTGTTGATAATTTTGTAAAGAAAGATTCAATTAAGAGAGAAGAACTATTATGTCTCTTTTAATTTAACTTGCTTAGATCGAATCAGAATACCAAAATCATCAGATGATTGCAAAAACTTGTAACTGTGTGTTTATATGAAAATTGTTCCAAAAATCTCAACAAAAACAAAAAAAAAAAACCTCAAAGGAGTGATCAGTTGGTCTTAGGATCAGGCATGGGGAACAAACCACCAGCACCAGCAGCTCCTCGCGGCGGAGAAAACCCTAGAAATTTCTGTAGATTGGTTCTGATACTAATTGAACACAGCAGATAGAGAAAAGCCATGGAACAATCCGTCGGATCATCACCTTTCAGTCCCCTGTGACTCATCTTCTTCACTATCGTGATCGGATGGAAAGGAAGCTTCGCGACGACTTTACCTTCGAATAGTGAATTGAGCAATCCGAAGACGACGAAGAGAACCAGTGCCACAACGGCGCCGGATTTGAACTTGAAGAGTGACAGATCTCGGCTCGATTCCTTTAAGCTGGTTTCAACGCGATCGATCTTCTTCGTCTTTGATTTCTTTATGGATAGCTTTGACGATGGATTCTCTGTCTTCATTGTCTCGAGTTTCTTCGTGGCCTTGTCAATGGAGTATTTCAAGGATTTGTATGAGCTGGTACGGTAGATTAAGATCCATGAGATGGCTTCGCAGACCAACGCGGTGCAGAAGGAGATTCCTACGACCGTTAAGCTATCGGCGTATTTGAAAGAGGCGAAGAGTGGAATCGTAGTCGCCATTGTTGCGCAAACTTGCAGAGATTGGATTTGACTGTTCGGGTCTCACTTTGATTAGGAATCGTAGAAAGTCAAAGGAGGGCAAAAGAATAAATAAAGAAAGTTTCGGGGAGCTTAAATATACCTCCAGTTTCCAATCTTTACAACATTGCCCCAATTGTTTTTTCTTTATAAACCAAAAAACCCAAATCACAATCTTTGGCAAAATAGTTTATACAACACACACACCAAAGAGTTAATATGACATGCAGATGTCTATTTACAAAGAAGAGGTACAAAGGAGTTTTGAGTTGAAGTTAGAGAGGTTTAAGAGTGTTCTTAGGAGCACTTATCCATGGAGTGTCTGCAACAGCAAATCTCCACAAGGCATTCACATGTTCAGGCAATGCGTAATCTATCCCAACGCGAGGACCAACCATTACTTTCTCCACATCTTCTCCTCCATCCAGAAGCTCCAGTCCTCCTGTGTCCATATATTTTTAGTACAAAAGCTTAAACACTGTTTGAGAGAGACATGGTCTTACTTCATTAACTATTTTGGTCTGTGACCTACTAACCAGGAGAATAAAGTGGATGATGAGACCACTCTGTTGAGAGTCCAAGCGCTTGACCAACCTGCGAGAGGCACAGATAAAAAGCTGATAATGCAAGAGGATTGACCAAGAATACTCATTGTTTATTTCAAGATCTAACCATCGGAGATACTTTCAACTTTTTTCCTTAACTATTAAAGAACATATGAAATGCATTGTGAAGCTCTAACCTTTCCTGGTCCATTTAAAAGAACAGGTTTGTCGGTTTTCAGGCCACGACGCTCCTGTATAGTCTCCATTCCTGCAATGCCATTGATGAATAAATAAAGTAAAAACATGCAAAAGATATGAAAATTCAACACTTGCGATAGGCCAACAACCCAAACAACTTTGAGCCTCAAACAAGACAGAGTATAATGAGCAGAGTTCCGGTGCCGATGTGAGCAGATTATTTACCGGAAACAGGAGAACAAGACCGTATCAAAACAGCAGCTCCGACTCCTTCTTTATCAGCAACAATATTGAGCATCATATGAAGACCATAACATAGATAAACATAAGCATGTCCTCCTGGTCCAAACTAAAAAAAGAAACCACATTTCAGAGGAAGTCACAACTTGTATGTATGTAACTAAATGCTAACAAGTAAAAAGAAGAAACTCACAACTGGTGCGGTCCGTGGGGTAACACCAAATCGTCCATGGCAAGCTGAATCATTTGGTCTATAAGCTTCTACCTACCAAAGGAGGAACAAGGTTAAATCGTTGCATATTACAATCATAGTATTTCAAGATGCACCAATACCATTAATTTTGCATTAGCTTAGTAAGCACCAATGATCTAATCAGAGTATCAAACAGTCCCAAATTAAAACCCTAAATCCTTTCTCTGGAAAAAAACAGAAACGTGTGTCTGAGTCTGACCTCTGTAATTCGAAGCACAACATTGTCTCTCCTCATGAACTTGCCAAGCAAACGTGGCGCAAGATCAAGTGCGTCGATCTGAAAGAACTCCGGAGGCATTAACTTCATCTCGGACTCGGAGGTGGTGCGGGTCAGTGGGTAATCGGGTCTGACCCGAGCCGCTCGTGTCTTGGAACAGTTGGTCTTTCGTGTCCGTAGGACTACTCGGGTTGTAACATTTGTCTCCGATTCCTCCTGATTAACCCGCTTCGATCGACGAGCCGGCGTTTTCATTATACAACCCGAAACGAAAAGATTTGACTTTTCAAAAGTATGCGACGTTGACCTTCTTTGTTGTTAATATTTGGCGGGTGATGGTTATTTACTTATTTATGTTGTCCAAAGGTGGTGCCAACTTTGTCATAGACATAAAAAAAAATCATGGTTGTTCCAATAAAACAATCGTTCATAGTTTTTTTTTTTTTCACACCAAGGTTATTTGGCACTAATGTCAAATTGTTGCAATATCTTGGCAGAATTGCATCAATGTATAAATAGATTCATTGTTGATGTCGAATCTCGCAATCCGGATAATCCGAAATTGTGGGCAGATCTCAATCACAAGATAATAGAAGTAGGCCAACGCTGTTTGACCAAGATTGAAAAAGAGTCTCAATAGGGTTAAAGTCCATTAAGAGAGTTTGGTTTCAACTTCTGTTAAAGGATATATCTGAATCCGCGTATTAAAAGAAAGGAGATGATCGCGAAAAGATTTAAAACGAAATACCGAAAACAGAAAGAAATAAATAAGGGCGAGATGTGATGCGCGAAGAAATCTACATATTAATGATCGTCGGTTCGAGTTCAAAACTATAAATAGATAATGTATTACCCCGACAAAAATTTCTTATGTAACACAACTAAAAACAGATCAATACAAACACTTTTTACTAAACTCGATCTTTGTTTGATTATCCAGACTAGAAACTCCGAAAAAACCACAAATTCTTAATTGCGGATTTCAACATCCATATTTACTACTTGGCATTTAGTTTACTCGTGCTTAAATTTACGTATCAAATATTTTTCAACTGAGATGTCAAACTAATCCGCTATGTTTAAATAATATCTAACTGATATATGAACTTCAAATCTGCATTGACACCCTTAATTGCGCTTTTAGGGAAGAAAAGTAAAATTGAATACACCCCTCTATGTTTTTGTTTACAAAATTTCAATTAATATTTAGGAAAAAGTGAAAAAAAAAACAAAATGTTAAAAAAGCGCGAACTTTTAAATTTGGGACGAAAAAAGCATGAACTTTCGAAATGTCATTTAAATCACAAAGTTTCGTTTGACTTTTTAAAAAAATTGTCAAGTTTCGTTGACTTGGCCATTTTGGGCACGTCGTTAAATTTCTGTTAACGACATTAACTTTCTGTTACAGATTTCTGTTAAATCGAAACGACGTCGTTTTTAGATCTCCAAAACGACGTCGTTTCATTAGAAAATAATGATGCAAAATCCGCGTCCACAATGGCTCGAACATATGACCTATTGGACTCATATGGGGCAATATACCGCTGAGCTACGACAATAATTTACAATAATAACAAACATTGCATACATATACTAACCAATATAATATACTATTAATTAAAAATATATGCAATAAATTAAAAATAACAAAATTAAAAAAAAAAACTAAAAATATTAAATAAACTTACCATAATATATTTTAAATTTCAAATATTTAATTATATATATAAAGACATCTTCTATATTCAAATTATAGATCTCTCTAGAATTCACATAAGTCTTTGCAATTGTATTTTTGGAATAGATAAAAACTGAAAATTGAAAATAATTTGCATAAGTCTTTTCTATTGTATTTTCTATATTTGGAATACATAAAAATTGAAAACTAAAAATAATTTCTCAAATATAAAAAACATCTATATAGAAATTTAATATTTCAAATTTCAAAATATATATGTATGGTAGGTATATTTAAAAACTTTGTATATATTTGTTTTTTTGTAGTTTTGTAATTTATAATTTATTGTATATATTTTCAATTAATTGTGTAGTTTTATTTGTTAGTATATATGCTATGTTTTTTTTTTTAACAAACTGTTCTCGTAGCTCAGCGGTAGATTGTCCTTTAGAAGTCCAATAGGTCAGATGTTCGATTCCATGTGAATGCGGATTTAGCATCATTATTTTCTAACGAAACGACGTCGTTTTGGAAGCTCCAAAACGTCCAAAACGATGTTTCAAAACGACGTCGTTTCGATTTAACAGAAATTTCTAACAGAAGGTTAACCCCGGAAATTTAACAACGTGCCCAAAATGACCAAGTCAACGAAACTTGACAATTTTTTTAAAAAGTCAAACGAAACTTTGTGATTAAAATGACAATTCGAAAGTTCATGTTTTTTTCGTTTCAAATTTGAAAGTTCGCGTATTTTTTGACATTTTTCCCAAAAGAATTCTCCCAATAACAGGAAGGATTATGTAAGCCCAAGAAGCAATTTTCCTACATTCTAGACACTTCTAATAAAAGCCCGTTTCAAAATTAATTTGTTAAATATACTTTAAGAAAAAAAAAGGCAAATTGTCCCCAAAAAAAAAAAAAAAAAGTTTCTAGAGGCTTCGTTAGCCTAATTCATTAACTAGGTTCTCCTAGTTTCTGCTGCTAATTCCCAAATCTCAGCGAAATCAAACTTCTCTGCTCTGCTTAGCTCTCAGCTAGCTGAAATCTCTCTCAATCCGTGTAGCTTAGCTTCCCTAATCCAACCATGGCAAAGTTCGGTGAAGGTGACAAGAGATGGATCGTAGAAGACAGACCTGACGGCACCAACGTCCATAACTGGCACTGGTCCGAAACCAATTGCCTTGAATGGTCTCGCAACTTCTTCACCAAACAATTCTCCGGCGTTGATATCCTCTCCGGCGAAGGTAATCTTTTCATCAAGGTCAGTAAGATCGAGAAAGTCGAAGGCGAGGCTTATGTGAATGTGAGGAAGGGGAAGATTATCCCTGGCTACGAGCTTAACGTCTCTTTATCTTGGGAAGGTGAGGCTAAAGATTCCGATGGGAAGACGCTTTTGAAAGCTGATGGATTGGTCGATATGCCTTATATCTCCGATGAGAATGCTGATGAAGATCCGGAGATTAGGTTTTCGGTGAAGGATGAGGGACCGATTGGGAGGACTTTGAAGGAAGCGATGGTGAAGAAGGGGAAGGAGATTATTCTGGAGAAGGTTAGGGTTTATGTGGAGGCTATGGCGAGAGGAGGCCCGTGTAGGGATGAATTGGAATCGAAGAAGGTTGCGCCGAAATCGGTAGCGGCTGGATCAGCTACGGTGGCGGTGGAGAAGTCTGGTGCTGCCCCGGTGGTGTCTGCTGCTGCGGTGGAGAGTAAGGTAGTTAAGGAGAAGAAGAAGGCGAAGACTAAGGAAGGGTTTAAGACAATTACTATGACCGAGAAGTTTAATTGCAGAGCTAGGGATTTGTATGAGATTTTAATGGATGAGAATCGTTGGAAAGGTTTTACGCAGAGTAATGCTAAGATTAGTAAAGATGTGAATGGTCCGATTAGTGTCTTTGATGGGTCTGTTACTGGAATGAATCTTGAGCTTGAAGAAGGCAAATTGATTGTTCAGAAGTGGAGATTTGGGAGCTGGCCTGATGGTCTTGATTCAACGGTTAGTTTAGTGAATTTGGAATGGCTAAACGTATTACCCTGATTATAGATTTGATTGTGGTTGATATATTGGCTGTTGCTTTGACATTTCAGGTGAAGATCGTTTTCGAGGAGCCTCAACCAGGAGTCACCATTGTCAATCTTACTCACACTGACGTTCCTGAAGAGGACAGGTTAGTTTTACTCATGGCATGTCTATCTTATAGTCTTACTTATAATGAGTTGCTCTTGATTCTGAGTCTGAACTTTGGGATTAGGAAACAAAAAAGGAGCTTTTAAGTTTTTACCTATTAACACGTTGTTGGTCATTCATGAAGTAGAAAGACTATTGAGTGACTATGTTTTGTGTTTGGTTGAATGCAATGAATTCTGCTGGAATCTGGACTGCTTTATAGCTTGGTTTTAAAATAGAATTTTGCTACCGATGTACAAAGCTAGAACCAAGGGTCTATTTGCTCAACTCTCCCTAACCACCTATAGCTAGTTAAATTTCCCAGTGACCGACACTACTTTTAACTCTATTATCTATGCTTATCCTTGGCACTAATTTGATTTGTTGTATGTAGTTGATGGACTCTTCTAGTCTTCCCCTTTAGTGACTTGCTTGTGATTCTGAATTAGAACTTTGGTTTCTGGTAAACCAAGACAGAAAGTTTGAACTTCTTTCATCCTTAAAGTGGAAAGAAGTGATGACTGACATGTTTAATAATCGAATGGATTCTTTTGGAATTTGGGTTTACTGTTTTGGTTGGTATATGATAGATTGCTCCTGTTTCCCAATGTCCCACGTCTCTTCGATCTACTATCTATGTCAATCTTTGCTACTAACTCACTCTTAGCTTATGCTGACAATATAACTCTTCTTTGTTCCTTGTGAACACTTGATAACTGATGATTTTTTTTTCTTTGGTATATGGCCTGTGTCTTAAGATGAGTGAGTGATTCAATGTTGCTAAATGTGAGGACATTGATGTAACTACTGTTATCTGATGTTTATCCAATGGTTGATGCAGATACGGGAATGCGACTGTGGTGGAAAACACTGAGAGAGGATGGAGAGATCTTATATTCCATAGGATCCGTGCAGTTTTCGGATTTGGAATATGAACTTATGATTTTGATTATCAAATAAGTTGATTATGATTTGGACCGATAACCAATGCAAAATGTATGATTTTAAAGTTTTTCAGTTTTAGTTAATGCATTTCCCTTGAACTTATATATAATCTCTTTCTTTAGGCCATAGGCCCTTGATCAGCATCCGTTTGGTAATCTTTTTGTCGATTACACGATTACACATACATAAATCACTTAAGGAATGCTGTTTTTAGGAAACTTGTATGAGAAAAAAAGAACTAACCAATATGAAGTTACATTGCTATGTTATGTGAAACATATGAGGTCGAAAAATGTGTCATTGTAGATAAATGCTTTTGTTGATTATGGTTAACAATTAATGGACACATCGTCAGGGAATAGCATGTGGGAATTGCCATGTGGATGTGGTAATGAATTATCTACTCCAACAAAAAAAAAGATCATTTCACTTTCAGCTTTTCAGTAAGTAAATGGGAAACTTCAAAATTATTGCGCATGCAGCAACACAATATCAATCAACATGTATAGATTCAAATTCACAATATAGATAGAATAGTCTATGACTTGCGTAAGCCTAATGCTTGATGTTTCCTATGTGACGGAATTGTGTTCGTTAGCTCTATATGGCTTACGTATTTTCAGATTTCCTAGTACTAGGAATTTGTACCTTTGCCATACTTTACGTTACTGGAAAATATGAGAATGGCAAAAGATCGGGTTTAGGAATAGTAGCGTGTGTATTTAACTTTTCAAGCTAAATAGAAAACAGACAAAAATCATACGAAAATGGCAAAAGATTAAAGTACAAGATCTCATTTCCATATTAATGTATTGATATACAGATACACTAAGCAGTTGAATTTTACCTACCCGATTGTAATAAACATGTAACAAAAACATTTTTAATTGGAATTTATTAAATCTAACGAACGGCTGATTTATTAAAATTTAGTTTTAAATATGGTTGACCAAAACTTTAATTTTGTTACATCAGATCCAAGATTCAAATCTCGAACACTAATTGCAGTTTGTAAATCTAAAATTTGTGGATTTCTAAAACACCATCTCAGGTAGTTCATGTTCATGTGATAGATACTTGTATTAATCTATGTGTTTGACACTTTGACTACAAAACTGATAACTCTATATAAAATATTCAACAATAGATAGTTATAATCTTACCTGTGGTGTGCTTCTGAGTAACTTTGATGGTTAAGCCAATAAAAAAAAGTACGACAAGTGTGGGACAAGGAGTCAGAACATCGAAACAAATAAAGTAAGTTTGTTTTACGTAAAATCAATTAGCAAGTCTTAGCTTAATAAGCAGTTGTTGAAATATGTTGAATGAAAAGTATAGCAGATATAGTTTGCTTATGCTTTTACTATACATTTGTCACTTAAAGATACCAAACAGTAATCATAAAAAGCGAATTAAAATAGTCTCTCTTGTTTGTTTTCATATGAACCACGCAAGTGCGTTTTAAAAAACAAAATCTCAACATTCCAAATGTACCAACAAAACAAAATCTCAACATTCCAAATTATTCCGCGTCACAAAACAGTGGCATTCTCGTAGTTGTTTCGAAAGACAAGGGGCATAATATAAAGAGAAATACCTCAAACTTTAGCGACGATTCCTAAGCAAATGTCACTTTACCGAAGAAACACATCTCTCTCTCTCAAGTTTCTAGAAAAAGAGATTTGTTGACGGAGACAAGACTCTTTTCTTTTTCACACTCTCGCTAAAAGACCCATTTTTTAATCTCTCTGAACTCTTAAAAAAAAAAAAAAACGCAAAACCAAGAGTCAGAGAAAAAGATTCTCACGCGCCAAAAAACTCCCTCGCCATGGCGTTGGACTCCGTTAAGCATTTGCCTATTCACGGCGTCTCCGCCTTCTCCTCCGTCACCGTCGAAATCAAAAGCTTTTTCTCCACCGTGAAACCAAGAAAAACTTCAACTTTCGTCTACGCTTTCGTAGTAACTTTCGTTGCCTTGACTGTTTTCTTAGCCTTTAGTCCTTCTCCCATCACAGTCGCACTCGCTCCTTCCATTTCTTCCTATGTTCTCCCTAATATCACTGTCTCGAATTCATCCAACTCTTCACCGTCGAGTCTCGATTCTAATTTCACCACATTGCGTACACCGGCGCCGGAAAATCTCACTGCAGTTACTAAAAACTTAACCTTTGAGTCCCCCGTCGCAAATGGGACAACGGACACAAATGCTAAAACCATCACTATTCAGTTCCAGACCGGTCATGCAAAGGAAAACATATCGTGTCCTGACAACAAAACTGCTCGAGATTTGGACACACATGGAGCAAGGAAAGCACCTCTGTCGGAAGTTCTAGCTGTCAATTCGACTGCTTCTCCGAAGCGAAAACAGAGAAGGAAGTCGTCGCTGAGAAAGGTGATCGAGTCTCTGAAGAGTTGTGAGTTTTTCGAGGGAGATTGGGTCAAAGACGATTCGTATCCGCTCTACAAACCCGGTTCGTGTAATCTGATCGATGAACAGTTTAATTGTATCTCAAACGGAAGACCTGACGTGGATTTCCAGAAATTGAAATGGAAACCAAAGCAATGTTCTTTACCAAGGTAATTATAACACTTGGTTTCTTTTTTTTACATGGTGGTGAGTGACTGGTACGTGAGTCTAATAATCCAATGATATAAGTGTGTGTATGAATATATGAAAGGTTAAATGGAGGTAAATTGCTTGAGATGATTAGAGGAAGAAGGCTAGTGTTTGTTGGAGATTCGCTGAATAGAAACATGTGGGAGTCTTTGGTTTGCATTCTTAAAGGATCAGTGAAAGACGAGAGTCAAGTCTTTGAGGCTCATGGAAGGCATCAATTCCGTTGGGAGGCTGAGTACTCTTTCGTCTTTAAAGTAAGTTGTCAAAAATTCGATTTCATTACTTCTTCTTGTGTGTTTTCGAGTTTTAATCGAATGATTTACTGTCGACAGGATTATAATTGCACTGTGGAGTTCTTTGCATCGCCTTTCTTGGTTCAAGAATGGGAAGTTACAGAGAAGAACGGGACGAAGAAGGAGACTTTGCGGTTAGATTTGGTCGGGAAGTCATCGGAGCAGTACAAAGGAGCGGATATTCTTGTATTCAATACCGGACATTGGTGGACTCATGAGAAAACTTCCAAAGGGTATTAGATTTTCCCCAACTAGTCTGATCCCTGATTTGGGATGATTGTCTCATTGTTTTTTGCTGGATTCTTTCATTAGGGAGGATTATTATCAAGAAGGGAGCACTGTTCACCCGAAACTCGATGTGGATGAAGCTTTCCGAAAAGCATTGACAACTTGGGGTCGATGGGTTGATAAGAATGTGAATCCAAAGAAGTCCCTTGTTTTCTTCCGTGGTTATTCCCCGTCACATTTCAGGTAAAAGATCGAGATCTTGTGTTGGTAGTTTTACTAGTCATAAACACTGGTTTTGTAAAATTGGTTTGATTTGTTTGCAGCGGCGGGCAATGGAATGCGGGAGGAGCATGCGATGATGAAACAGAACCGATCAAGAACGAGACTTACCTAACTCCTTACATGTTGAAGATGGAGATACTTGAAAGAGTTCTCAGGGGAATGAAAACACCAGTCACGTATCTCAACATCACGAGGTTAACTGATTACAGGAAGGACGCTCACCCATCGATATACCGGAAACAAAAACTATCCGCAGAAGAAAGTAAATCACCATTGTTGTACCAAGACTGTAGCCACTGGTGTCTCCCTGGGGTGCCTGATTCTTGGAACGAAATTTTCTATGCCGAGTTACTTGTAAAGCTTGACCAGCTTGGTGGCAAAAGACGGCGGAAAGCCCTAAAAGATCATAGGAGTTGAATCTGCATCATTTTAGATCAACACAGAACTTTAAAGGGATAAAAAGAAAAGAAACACTGATGTAGATGAGAATCAGAGTAGTGCCATGTTAGTTTTCTTGGTTGTAAACCTAATTCATGGGAGAGGTTAGAGATTGTAAATGGTTTTGTGACTACAAGTAATAGTAAACATATGCTTAACCCGAACAGAACCAGACTATTAGAATCGAAGACCTAACCAGAATTTGTCTAACTCCAACGCCTAACCTAAATCTGAGTTCTGATGAAGAATCATTTGGTGAAGAGAATCCGGTTGATGACATGGACAGGCAAAGCGTAGGCAGGATCAATTGTTTTGACTCCAGGATACTCGAGAAGAGAGAGCCCTGCACCAATTTTGTATTAAATTGACACATAATTCTTTGCTTCACATCAACAAGATAAGCTAAAGAAAGACATTTTTAGTTACCCGCAACTCCAAAGTAGGTGTGGAAGATATCAACAGTATAGCTGGGTCTATCTGAGATGCCTCCGTTATCCATGTCCTATTCAAAGTTTCACTTGAACCTCAGGGAAGGCTCTAAAAGATGAGACCTTTAAAACCAATAGCAACAATATTGGAGACAAACCTGAGAGTCCAAGATAAACTTGACAAGCTTTGCTTTCTCGATCCAGTGAACTCTATCGATCATGATTAAGCTGGATAAGACCCACCAAGAATAGCAAACCTGATAATAGGAATAATCAAAAGCACGCTAAGAACAATCAGAATCATGTTACGATTTGGAAGAGTTTAACGCTTACATCAGGGAGTTTCTCAGGTCGTCCATTTAAACCTCCAGACTCGTAGTCTTGTCTTTCACATAACCACCATCCAAGTAAGTCCTTATCAACACGATGGAGATTCCCGGTGATAGCAAGAGCACCCACACAACAGAAAACTGCAGCAACATAAAGAATCAATGCCCTTTAATTACCATATGATGCTGCAATGATATTCAGTAAAGTCATCTAGACACATATTGAATGATGATCCCAGGGTTAAAAAGTTAAATTAGCATGAACATACTCTGTCCTGCATGAGACTCCGCTCCAGGTGAGCACCCAAAACCACCATCCAGGTTTTTGCAGCTCACAATGTAATCAACAGCCTTCTTCACATTGATTTTATCAAGACATTTTAATATTGAGAGGCAGCATATAGCTATGTAAGAAAACCTACATTAAACAAGCTTGCAGATAAACATAATGAAACTCACAAATCGGAATAAACAAAAAGCTATGAAGAAAGAATACCTTGTATCTACTTCGCCCCATATATCTCCTGAGAAGGATCCATCTTCATTCTGTAACCCAGCAATATCTAGTTTTTGCATTTAGAAAAAGCATAATTGTATCTACAACAAACGAATTACCGAGTTTATTTATTTTCACAGTGACAAGAAGCTGAATGCGTAAAGGATACAATTTGAAACTTTTTCAACATCAAGAATGTTGAGTTTGTCGAAGAGGGCCAAGATTTGTACAGCACTGAGTGTATACAAAACATGCGGATCATGGCCAGTATTACCGGCAAAGCCACCTGCTCACAAAAAAAGAATGACTTTTTAAAAAACTACAAAAGCAGTAACATCGTACGATTAAGGTTGAAAATAATATACTGAATAACACACACCAGACTCATGCTGGCAGGTCATGACCCATGACACAACTTCATCTTCGGAAACAGAACCAAGCTTGTCGAGTAAAGCCAGTGTGGTTAGTCCCCAATATGCACCATTCATTCTCAGATGATCCATAACCACAGACTCAAAACTCTCTTTTTTCTAGCAAGTTAATATGAAAACCAATTAAAAAAGTGAGAAAGGGGAAATTTTTAAGTTGTTAATTATAGTGACATAAACAATGAGCATGAGGAAAATGGATGATATAGCTTTATATACTAGTACCTTTTCTGCCATCAAATTCAGAATGTAACGAAGATGCTTGCCAGCTACGAGCTTGTCTGCCATCGGGATTCAATAAACTTGGCACGAACAGAAGAAACAACACCAACGATTTTTAAAGTTAGCTTGATTCAACTTTAGTTTTTCCTTCAATGGGTTAAAAATCCCTAGCTGGTATAATTTTTATTAACACTTAAATCACCCATCCATGGTTGAGCATCTAGTGAATATCACTCTAAGCGATCAGCTACAGAGACTCTTAAGGGTCATATCTTCGAGGTTAAATTTGTTTAAGTTATGATTAGTAGATACGAAATTACGAGTAAGAGAACAGAACATGAACTTACGGAAAAGATAAAACTTTACTACGAAATTAGTAACAGAACATAAACATGAAATTAAAGAACGAAGCTTTATTACGACTTCTTTGATAAATGGAACTAACCTAGAGAAGAGAAGCCAAAATCTAAGAAATTCTTTTGGGCGATACGACGAAGAAGACAGTCAAACATTAATTTGGTCACTAATACCAGACTTTTTTGGGTAACCCAGACTAAACCGAAATCAATCTGGCTCTCTTAATTGAACCGATTCAAATCCTTCATGTCCAATCCGATTTTAATCAAAACCAGAAGAATCGAGTTTTGCGAATTAAACCGGTTCATCCGGTTCCGGATCCATCAAACGATAAAAGAGTTAAAAACCCAGAAGATAAGTGTGATAAACCTCTCTGGCAATTTCTTCTTCTTCTTCTCTTTTTCTTTGCTCTGCCAAAAATGGCGAGTCTACTCGATTCGTTGACAACCAGAGGGTTCTTCACCATGCCCTCAATTTCTAGGATTTATTCTCCTCTAGCTTCTTCAACTTCATTGACTTCTTCACCATCTTCCTCTTCTTCGATTATCCCATCCTTGTCAGTTCTCTCTTACACTCACCAACACCCGCATTCCTCTCGCTTCCCTTTCCTTGTTGCAGCAACTCTGGATGGTTCCTCTGCTGAGGAAGAGCTAGATTTCGAGGAATTCGACCAATATGCTGAAGATAACTTCGCAGATGATTATTCGGATGACGAAGACGACTCCATCGATATCTCCGTTCTTGAGAAAGAAGCGAGAGATATCGTGAGAGATTATGCTACCACTCTGTCTCGCGAGCTCAAAATCGGTAATTTCTTCCCTGTTTTTATTGTGCATATGTGTGGAATACACTGTCAGTGTGTGATCATAGTTTGATGTTTCCAGAGGATGAGACCATTGAGGGGAAGGAAACTCGTAGAAAAGGGAAAAGGCTAGCCAAAAATGTTAGTCAATTGAATTTTTGAATTTTTTCTTTGTTAGTTTATCTACGAGGCTTCAGATTACTGACATGACTATAAAATAAAATAAAAACCAGACACAGCAGATACCAGAGCATCTTCTCCAAAGAGTTGCTATAGTTGGAAGGCCTAATGTCGGAAAATCAGCATTGTTCAACCGCCTTGTTGGGGTAAGTTTTGCTAACATTTGAATTTTTTTTTTCTTTTTTTTTTCCTACCATTTTATGTAAGTTGTCTTTACAATGCATTTCAGGAGAATAGAGCTATTGTAGTGGATGAACCTGGAGTTACTAGGGATCGATTGTATGGTAGATCATATTGGGGTGATCAAGAGTTTGTGGTGGTAGACACCGGAGGAGTTATGACTGTTTCAAAGTCACCATCTGGTGTCATGGAAGAGCTGAATGTGTCAACCACCATTGGCATGGAAGGTATTCCACTAAGCTCTAGGGAAGCAGCTATTGCAAGGATGCCTTCCATGATTGAGAAACAAGCTACAGCAGCTGTCGACGAATCAGCTGTTATTATTTTCGTTGTCGATGGCCAGGTTCTGTGCTTATCTTCTATCTCCTTAACTTTTCTGTCTTTGCCTTTCTTCCTGTTAGGCTTTTCGATTCCTGCCATAAAAACAAAGTCCAACAACAAAAAATAATTTGGTTGATGTGTTATTTTCTTAGACTTATACTATGAATAGGTGGGAGTTGGTTATCGACGAAATATTCAATAGATTTCATGTTTAGTGGAAGATATTACCAAATACTCAAGAAAGCTGTGACTTATATCTGGAACATATCAAGTTGGTTTTGTGAATTCTTTTACTGTAAAGTACAATGGAGTGTTTCCTGGTTATCATGCCATGTCATTGATATATGGTATTGATTTTGGTACTCGATATGCAGGCAGGGCCATCAGGTGCTGATGTGGAAATTGCAGACTGGTTGCGGAAGTACTACTCACATAAGTATATCATTCTCGCGGTGAACAAGTGTGAATCGCCACGTAAAGGACTCATGCAGGCTTCGGAATTTTGGTCTCTAGGGTAAATTGACTTTCATCCTACTTCAGAATCATGTTTGCGCACAAAGTAGGCTTGTTTTGGGGAAATGTGGTTTAAGGATAAAAACGTGCTGAAAATAAGAGAGCTTCTCTTTAGAAGATAGCTTTTCATTTAGTGTTTTAACTTTCTACAAATATAGAATTCATGGACAAACGTCATTTGGTACTTTTATATGATTTGAATATTTGTTACTCTCTTATTCAACACAGTCTTGTCCTAATTTATGAATCTAGTTCTGTTATTTTGATGAGTTTATGGACCTGGCGAAATTTGTAAGCATCAGAATGACTTTTTCCCATTATAGTGTCTATTTTGATGTTCACCTTTCTTTTTGAATGCGAGTGAGTAGTTTATCCAACAAATTTATGAGATTTTGCTGGAGGTTGGTAGCTGTGGTTTAGCCGGAGAGAAAATGATTTACATGCAATGCTAAACATTTTAGTTACTTTGCTTCTGTGCATTTGTTTTGTGTTTTCATTGATTTCATGGTGGAATTTCCAGGTTCACACCTATCCCTATCTCTGCATTGTCGGGAACTGGAACAGGAGAGCTGCTTGATCTTGTTTGTTCTGGCCTAATTAAACTCGAGGTTTGTAATGGCCTTTCTTTCTTTCAGAAACAAATTTGTGCAGGAATATGAGATATTGGCAAATAGTCCTTTATGAAGAGAGTTCTGTATCGAAGTATAGTGTTTCTGGAAAAAAAATTCAAGGTCTGAATCTACATTATATACACCCTCAAAATTTCATCTCTTAATTATCAAATACCTTAAGGCATTTTTGAATATGTTCAATTGGCACCCATTGTTTATTCAGCTGCAATAACTGGCCATAGCCTTGACATGTACGTCTCCTTCAAATAATTATTGTTGATGAGTAGCATTGACAACTATGTTCAATAGGCATCACTTTACAAACCAAATATTAAAACATTTTCTTACATCTGTTGCACCCATACGATTCAATGACTTTTCTAGATCATGGAGAACATTGAAGAGGAGGAAGAAGAAAACTACATTCCTGCCATTGCAATTATTGGTCGGCCAAATGTTGGCAAAAGTAGCATTTTAAATGCACTTGTCCGAGAGGATAGAACAATTGTTAGCCCTGTTAGTGGCACTACCCGTGATGCTATAGATGCAGAATTTACCGGACCAGATGGGGAGGTTCGTTCAGTTTTGTCTGTTGTGTTTTTTGTGGCCTAGTTTTCTTTCGGTGAATACCTGTTCATTTAACCCTGAATATGATCATGAACTGTGTTGCAGAAGTTTCGGCTTATAGATACAGCTGGGATCAGGAAAAAGTCATCTGTGGCTTCATCAGGCAGCACTACAGAGGCCATGTCAGTGAATCGTGCATTTCGAGCAATTCGTCGTTCTGATGTTGTTGCCCTTGTCATTGAAGCTATGGCATGCATAACAGAGCAGGTATCTCACTAGTAACTGACACTGATGACTGTTTCTCATTAGCAATTGTAGAGCATGCAGACTGTTTTGGTATAGACAGAGTTGAACCATACAGTATAATTATTTCCCTGTCCAACAACAAACAATTTTACTGACATAGTTTTAGAATGTCACAAAGGATTTGATAACACAAAAGTACCTTGCTATTGTAACAAAGGAAAAATGATGAACTTTCTTATCATGTGAAATTTTTCTAATGGTATGTATTGGAAACACAGGATCTGAAGATTGCAGAAAGAATAGAAAGAGAAGGGAAAGGATGTCTGGTTGTTGTAAACAAATGGGATACAATACCGAACAAAAACCAAGAGACTGCAGCACATTACGAGGACGATGTTCGGGAGAAGCTCCGTTCCCTCAAATGGGCACCTATTGTTTATTCAACCGCAATAACTGGCCATAGCGTTGACAAGTGAGTCTCCTTCAAATGATTCAAAAACTATTTTCAACCTTACAGTCCGGTTTTACTTAGTCTGTTTGATAATATATAATTCAAATGTAGTATTGTGGTTGCTGCTGCTACGGTTCAAAAGGAGAGATCAAGAAGACTTAGTACGGCTATATTGAACCAAGTGATAAGAGAAGCAGTTGCATTTAAATCCCCTCCAAGGACCCGTGGAGGCAAGCGAGGTCGCGTTTACTATTGCACCCAGGTAATAAAAACATCTCCCAATGTTTTCTAGTAGCAGTAAAGGAAAATGCATTAGAGGCTTTTCGGGTTTGTTTGTCTGTATATAAAATGGTTGTATAATGCAGGCAGCAATAAGGCCACCGACGTTTGTTTTCTTTGTAAACGACGCAAAGCTGTTTTCGGATACGTACAGAAGGTATATGGAGAAACAGCTACGCACTGATGCAGGCTTTGCTGGGACTCCAATTCGGCTTCTTTGGCGTAGCCGTAAAAGATCTGACAAAAATGGAGGAGGTACGAGTTTTTTGCATGAAGTTGTAATTCTTTTTGAAAATAGTGACAGTATCTGTATAACTTTTGGAAAATTCTGCAGGTGGAGGAACAATGAGAATGGCAGGCCTTACACGTCAGAGAAATCTTGCAACCAAAAGAACATAATAACCGACGATGTAATTTTGTTGTATTGAAAAATAATTACTATCAATATATATATACAATTCAATCCTAGCTAGTCTCCATTGCAACCTACTCTGTTTGTTTTTCGTTTTGAGCTTTGAAGTGAAATTGCAGGAATAGTAAACTCTAATAAGTCTTCCATAGAGTATATTTCACAAGTGAGACGAAAAATATATGCATATACTCATGCACTCGTAGCAAATCTTACTAATCTCTTGATGATTTATAGGAACAGGACTACATCAACATTTTTAAACTATCTTTGTGTTTTCTTAATCTAAGTTTGCTAAAAAGAAAATGATTAAGAACAAAAAAACGATGCGGCTTTTAGTAAAGCTGCTCTTTCTTTTCGTGCCACCATCTCCACCTGTAATAAGAACATGCTTTTGTCAAAAAATAAAAAAATCCAAGATCTCAATTCGGATCAAGTATAATTTTGAAACAAAACTTTCATTTTACGATCATGCATTTGGTAAGTGATATATATATATATATATAGAGAGAGAGAGAGAGAGAGATAAGGTTACCAGTAATAGTCCCAACGAGGACGGACTCTGGTCATGCGGTTATCATCAGATGGATGGTAAGGATGAGCTGCGTGGCGAGTGTTGTGGAAGGCGCAGCAACCAGCGGCGTAGACCGCGATGAGGAGGACGAGGACGAGAATGTTGACAACCGATAACTTTCTCCAGTCGAGACGGATCTCTTCGAGAACACCAGCCTTGCAAGCATCGCACTCGTAGCATAACATCTCCACTCCATTGTTCCATCTGAAGCAATCTCCTCCTCCGTCCACTACTCCAGCTTCGTACGTACACGCCGTCGGTGGCTTACAACATCCCGACTGCATTGTCTTTTATTAGTCACGTCTTAACTCTTAACAAGCCTTTTCTTCCCCAATAATACTATATTTTTGTCTAAATGCAAACGCCAAACACAAACTAAGTAAAAAGAGAAAACTATATGTTTACAGCAAAAAACTGGTAAGGTCACACTATCATTTTGTTTGCAAGTAAGAATACAAATACGATTCAACAAAACACACACGGAAAGAAAAAATTCGTTTGCCTTTTTCATTTCTAGTCACATGCTTGCTTTACACGCGATTAGAAACGAAGAAACAAATAAAATCAAAGGCTTAAATTATCATATGATAAGATATATATTAGATTACTATAGCAATTTGTTAAGCAAGCATGAATCATGTCATAAAGTAGATTGTACCTGAACAGAAGTCATGTCTCTTTGGAAATAATCAAGTGTAGTCCAAGACTCAATCTTAGTACAAGTCTTGGAACTCAAGATACAGCTTCTAATGGAGTTCCAATACTCAGGATCCCTAACTCTCTCTCTCAACCATGGATGATAGTCTCCAAGCCTATACTCTTTATAAATCCTCCCTGGCACTTCCACTCCACCTCCTTGGCTCGTCACCACCAGACCAAATAGCGTTAGACCCATTAGGGTAGCGATGAGGAAGATCATGACCACTAAGTACACCCAAAGAGCCCATGCCACGTTGAAGCAGGCTCCTATGAATCCCGCAAGGGAAACTATGAGTATGATGAATCCTATAACAAGTAGCGGCGTCTGGAGGAAGTTTTCACATGTCGTGCTGCTTCTTGCCTTGTATAAAGCGGTTCCGATGATTGGAATCGAGGCTAGTAAGGTGAGAAGGTTTAAGACCCCAATAACTGTGTTGCTGAATCTGTACATAGTAGTAATGTTATCAAGAAGAAATCAGAGACTTAACACTGCCTTCTTTCTTTTGTAAGCAGATTCTCTTCTTGCAATGTGAATTTCATCAGCTTTATCTTACAATCTTCTTTTTCTAGATATAATATTGGTTAACTCTACTTTTGGCTTTTGATTCTCTCTTATCAATTGGGAATTTTTTAAGGGGAAAGGTTAAGAGTTAATGGTTTGATGATTCATGATCATATTCTTTTGGTCCTCTCTCTCTTGAGTTGAATCAATTAAACAATAACATTAAAACCGTATAATTTTCAAATAAAAGTGTCTTTTTGAACAATTGTTTCTTGTTTATTATTCTATATTATACGTTTTTGTCGTTGGAGTTGGTACAGAGCAGACCACAACCAAGAGAAATCAAGTAGTGCCTTCATTAAAATATGTTCTTAAGACATTACACCATAAAGAATACAACTTTTTCTAGCTTTTAGTCCAAAAACTGCAATCATGGTTTATATAATGGATGATCACAAGTGGAATAAAATAAATGTGCTATGTTCAATGAAGCATAGGAGTAAGCAAAGAATAATATATAGACATGGACGGGAGATGATTTCGTAATCGATGAATTTTCTTTCTAAGATGCTTTTAGTGGCCCATTCCTCGGAATATTAGGTTTTTAAGATATAGCTTGATGTGATCTCCGATTCCCCCACTTCCTTTTTTATCGTATAAATAAACGAGAAGGAATGCTAAAATCTTGTCTCAGCTCATATTGAATTTTTGTGTGTTTACTTTCACATTTAGCAAATGATATATGTTTTAATTCGCCAATCATTATGAGCCAAAATATCCACAAGCTTGAAGATACAAAGGTTTGTGGTCTTTGTGTGGTTGAAAATTCACATAAATGAAAAACAAACAAAACAATATCACAAAGTCACAACTTGAAAATTCACAATATTTATATTCCTAAAGAACCATGATCTCTAGTATACATCCAAAAATCTTCAAATCAGCATTTAAAAACAAAGAAGAGGCAGATGCAGCTTAGGTGTAATCAGTTTGCAGGGTCAAGTCTTGTACACCCAAATCATGGTATACATCATATACATATTGCAGTAATGGTCTTTCATCTATTCCGCTCTTCACCTAACGCCGATAAACAAAATAACAAACCCAGTCATTTCCATTTCTAGTGTGAGCTCATGTTTTAACCGATATAAAAAAAAGGAGAAAAGTGAGTACCTGGAGTCTGAGTGAGCCAACAGTGTGACCAGGCACAACCTCCCAGAAACGTGCCTGTAAAACCTCCGTTACATCTTCTCGAGAAGTAATCTGTACAGAGAGAGAGAGCTGAAGAGAAGCCTGGTTTGATCAACAATGGGAAATATGTACACATTCGAGGAACGATTTATGAGCGAACCTGTCGCAAGCATTTGCTTAAAGCAGAAGAAGGAATGTTTGGGGGTGCCATCTGAAGCAAGACACCACCAGTGGCTTTGAAGAGTGGCATAACAAGCATAAACACTGTGACCGATACCAATCCTAAACATAGGACCTCTGCATTTTCAACCCTGAAAAAGCCAAGGCATAAGGAGCAAAAGGAAAATGTAGTCAAGCAAGAAGACACTTTTATTCATTTAGCTCCTTCAAAGAAAGCGAGTATTACCCGAGCGAGAGGAGCCAAGATGCCAGTATCAAACCTGCACTGAAAAGACAGCAGCAAAGAAAACTTCATGTTGACTGTATATAAGTTTGATGCAAAAGGAAGCATTTTCTTTTCTATATAGCTTTCTCCGATTCTGCTTGAAATTTATAAAGGCAGAGAGGATTAACACCTGCGGATGGAATCTGATATGACGTGCAAGCAAACGGAGTGATAATTCATATCTTCTGCTTTTCTGTAGGCTGCAGCATATTGCATATTATGAATATAAGAAAAAAATTCAAGATAACATGTGGTTTTTAGATATGTAAAGAAGGGACAGATAATTTCAAGAAGCAACGAATAGTCGTTTGACAGATCAGTTACAATTATGCTGACTCTCTCTTTCAACTAATCTTCGTACTGATTCTATCTTAACCAAACACCCTTACTTCTTTGGCTTTAAAGCGAAAACTGACAAGGGTGGCCAATTTCTACAAATGAATACCAAAGCCACCAACAAAGGCTATATCAAAATATAAAGCAGCGTATGAGCATCAATTCATACAAGTCTAAACAGAACTTAAAATGCAGAGAAAAACATACCAATATTGACACGAGCATAATTCCGGAAAAACCAAACACCTAGTAGGTTCACCAGCAGATTTGTTACCGCTGATACAATCAAATAATGCCTACATAAAGGAAATCTCAGTAAATCACACTACTGAAAGGAACAAGAGGGAACAAGTACTGTAAACTTAGTAAGTGCTAGAGATATATATAGAAACTCCTAGGCATGTCATTTGTGAAAATATCAACTTACTTATGCTCTGATTCATCTTGTATAAATGCATGAAGAGCTTCCACAGCTAAGGAGAATGACATGAACATAAGGAACAGCTGTCTACACATATGTCAAATATTAAACAAATCAAAGTATTAACCAAAAAGATAAACTACAGAGACAATGAAAGGCAAAACGAAAAGATAGATTGTATGGAAGTCCAAATCTTTTTAACGAGCTGTAAAATACTCTATTCTATCAGCAACAGTAAAGGAAAGAGTTTTAACACTGAGTCAAGCCATCTACACTAAAGCTGGAAATGACATCCAAAACACGTTAAGAACATACTTACAGCATTAGTGAAAGCAGATAAAACTTCAAGTCTTTTGTACCTGGGAACCCAAAAAAAAGAGAAGACAAGGATGCCTAAATTACAACCACTTGAGCATAATCACATTACAGTCTCGGGAGAAAAATAGATCATAAAATGGATTAACCAACTGAGCCAATCAAATTACTTGTAACTCACCCGTATGAGTAAGCATGATCAGGCTTCTTCCTTGAAGTTGCCATTGCAAATAAAGAAAATGTCAAGAGACCACAACCAAATGTCAAATGGAATGCATCAGAGACCAAACCTGTAAGAGTCCACAAAACAATTCAAAGAAAGAATATCAACAATTCAGAGATTCAATCCTAAAACAAAAAGAGAACTGAAACCAAATCGTACCTACACGACCAGTGAAGATACCAATAGAGAGCTCTGTTGTAGAATACAACACATTAAGCGCAATTAGCAGAAACAGTCTCTTCATCTGCCGATTTCCACTTGTCACTACTCCAAAAACCTCCCAAACCATTTCCAAAACAGACACTTTTGCCATGTCTACATCTTTCCCTTCCCCGAAAAACACATCACTTCCATCAACGGAGTAAATATCCGGCGGCATATCGATGCTCGAGACCGTCCTATCGAGAAAAGGCTTAGCCGCTTCCGTGACCGCCGGCGTTCGTGGACCGTGAGATTGCTGAAACGAGCGAGAATAAGCAAGCCTCCGATCATTAGCAGCATATCCGACATCGCTGCTCCGATCATCAGGGAGCTCGTTATCGCCTCGAGGATTAAAGGAAATGGATCTCTCCATTTTCTTCTTTGATCTTAAAGTTCCAACTTCGGCAAATACTAAAATCAACAGTCAGTCGTACAAAGAAACTCTGCTTATACAGTAAAGTCAATGGGCCACTGTTCTAAGCCCATATATAATTTTAGAAGCCCATAGAATACAAAAGAGTCAAGAAGCATTGACCGCACAAGAAAAAAACAATTGTTAAAAAGGGTTGGTTAGTGTGTATGTATATATGAAATGCAACAAACATTATACAGCCCATTAAATATGGTTGTTATAGGTAGATGTCCCCATTAAGGAACTTTATCCAGCCCATTAAATTACTTTACAGAGTAAAAGAGAGAGAGAAGATTTACAGTTACGTTACCAAATTTTCGAAATGATTTAATTAGTAATAAATAAATAATTAAATGTCAGTTACTCTCTTTAGAAAGCTAAATAAGACAGCTGTTTCCACCAACAACGTGACTGGTCGTGGGGTCCTCCTTCGTTCAAAGTGATATTCAGAAATCAACGGCTGAGATCTTCTCCATCAATATTTATTACGGGCCTATTCCTTCCTTTTTTAAACTTCAATTCTCCGGCTCACATTCTCTTCTTCATTCGCTCCGTTTCTCTCTCAAAAACTACACACCCGTACCACACCACCACCCTCCTCGTTTCCTCAGAGATCCCCTCTCTAACTTCTAAGGTAATCACATTTCCATAACGTTCCATCGTCATTGATTCTTCATTAGTATGCGTTTATGAAGCTTTTTCAATTTAATTCTCTTTGGTAGATCTTAAGATTCCTCTGTTTCTTGCAAAATAAAGGGTTCAATTATGCTAATATTTTTTATATCAATTTTGACAGGATATAGAAAATGGCAGATGGTGAAGACATTCAGCCTCTCGTCTGTGACAATGGAACCGGAATGGTTAAGGTACATCTTTACATGACCTTTGTGGATATAAATCTGATAACTTTTTCTTTTATTATTTTTGGATACAATGCTGTTTTGTCTGGTTCATTCATATGTGTTTCCAATTCCTTAGGCTGGATTTGCTGGAGATGATGCACCAAGAGCTGTATTCCCTAGCATCGTTGGTCGTCCTCGACACACTGGTGTCATGGTTGGTATGGGACAAAAAGATGCTTACGTTGGTGATGAGGCTCAGTCTAAGAGAGGTATTTTGACATTGAAATATCCTATTGAGCATGGTATTGTTAGCAACTGGGATGATATGGAGAAGATTTGGCATCACACTTTCTACAATGAGCTCCGTGTTGCACCTGAAGAACACCCTGTTCTTCTCACTGAGGCTCCTCTCAACCCCAAGGCCAATCGTGAGAAAATGACTCAGATTATGTTTGAAACTTTCAACACTCCTGCCATGTATGTCGCTATCCAAGCTGTTCTTTCCCTCTACGCTAGTGGTCGTACTACTGGTAATAAGATCTTCAACACCTACACCATTTTTTTAATCACTACTACCCATTGCATTGAACAAACTTCCAAGTTCTTCTTAGCTTCAGATTAAGAAAGTACCCTTTCTTGGCTTTGTTGATGTGGTACCATTGTCCATTGTCTTGTGTGTTTCCAGGTATTGTGTTGGACTCTGGAGATGGTGTGAGTCACACTGTTCCAATTTATGAAGGATATGCTCTTCCACATGCTATTCTGCGTTTGGACCTTGCAGGCCGTGACCTTACTGATTACCTCATGAAGATCTTAACCGAGCGTGGTTACTCATTCACTACCTCAGCAGAGCGTGAAATCGTAAGGGATGTGAAAGAGAAACTTGCTTACATAGCACTTGACTACGAGCAAGAGATGGAAACAGCAAACACAAGCTCATCCGTTGAGAAGAGCTATGAGTTGCCTGATGGACAGGTGATCACCATTGGAGGAGAGAGATTCCGCTGCCCGGAGGTTCTGTTCCAACCGTCTTTGGTGGGAATGGAAGCTGCTGGTATTCACGAGACCACTTACAATTCCATCATGAAGTGTGATGTGGATATCAGGAAGGATCTGTATGGAAACATTGTGCTCAGTGGTGGAACCACCATGTTCCCTGGAATTGCTGATAGGATGAGCAAAGAGATCACTGCTTTGGCTCCAAGCAGCATGAAGATTAAGGTGGTTGCTCCACCAGAGAGGAAGTACAGTGTCTGGATTGGAGGCTCCATTCTAGCATCACTCAGTACCTTCCAACAGGTAAAATCATCATTCGGTTTTATATGGAATTTTGTGTCCTTTTTTTTTGTTGCCCATTGTTAATGTGATACACAAAATGTTGTTGGTGTGCAGATGTGGATAGCAAAGGCCGAGTATGATGAGTCAGGGCCATCAATAGTCCACAGGAAGTGCTTCTAAGATTAAGCTCAAATCAAAGTGATGAATGATTGTTCTGTATTGGTAAAGCCTTTTGTTCATCGACTTTGTTGCAAAATATTCTTTTGTTTTCTATGTTTCTTCACCACTACATTACATTTCTTTCTTGTTGTTATCCTCTTTTGGTGTTTCTGCTATTAATCGAAAAAGAAATTTTCTTTTCTTAGTTTCTTTTTTCTCCTCTTCTTAATTCTGTGAAGATAAAAAAGAAGGATGAAACCAGTGGCCAGTGGGCATTGGATTTGGCTTTTTATTTTAGGCAAAAGACAGGAGTTCTTTACAAAAAGCTAATTCTAAAAAAGAGGAATCTAAAGCCGAACCACATGATTGGAGTTATAGAAAGAATAGTGACCTGCCAACAAAAACAGTACGATTAACTCGGCATTTTTAATTCATCGACATGGTCAACATGGTCAACATTGTCACGCTTCACTTCATTATCACAGTATGGAATACAGCGCCAGTAATCATAATAATATTTTTTTTAAACAATGTGCTCAGTTTGATAACTACTCTGACGAAGCATCAAACGAACAGACAAAAAACATTGGAACCCCCGAAACTATGATCCAAATTCCAAAACCTAAAACTTAGAGAGAGCAATTGTTAAAAGAGTTTTGTCCCTCTTATACACTTGGCAGGTCTTAAACAAGAAGTTGACTCAAGTCAAGATTCACTACGAGCACGTAACTATTAAAAGTTTAAGAAATGCCAATAGGGAGATAGTTTTAGTACAAGAGTTTTACTGTCCGAAGGTCACATTTCTACGATCCCAACAAAACAGCGATGAGAAGAACAATACCGACACAAAACATTTGAACACTAACTTCCCACATAACATAATGAGCAGCCAAAATGTCATAACACAACAAAATGGACAATAAGATTATTAAAACGAAGCATAGCTTCTTTAACAAAAGACAAACAGACAAGAGAAAGGTCGACAATTTCTTCACCATCATCCTCATAACTTATTGTTGTACCAGTACACACCTTTCTTGTCACCTTCCCTGTCCGGTTCTACATAGATACACTCCTTTGCCTCCCTATACATCGCTACATACCACGGTGTTCCATCGAACTGGTAATAGTCTCCCAGAATTGGCTTTATCGCCTTTGTAGCTTCCATTGCGTTATAATGCGGCATTGTCGAGAACAGGTGATGAGCCACGTGTGTGTCTGTAATGTTGTGGAACACCTTGTTCAAGATTCCGTAGTCTCTGTCTACGGTAGCCAAAGCTCCCCTGAGCCAGTCCCACTCTGATGAATCGTAGTGAGGCAACGAGGGATGAGTGTGCTGCAAGTAAGTGATCAAGACGAGGAACGCATTCACTATCAGAAGCGGTACTCCGTAGAGGCAGATCATCGAGGCCATCCCTTGTGCAGCAGCGTAACGGTAAAGACCAAAACAGACGGCTAGAATACCCGCATCAGAGAGGTATATCTGGAGGCGTTCTCGGTCATTGTAGATGGGAGCGTTGGGGAAGAAATGGCAAGCGAACCCGTCATACGGTCTGCCAGAGACGTTAAAGGCTAAGTACAAGGGCCACCCGAGGACAAACTGGACGGTTAACATCATGATGCGTCCAAGAGGGTTGTTGAGGTATTTCCCGTACCACTTGATTGCTGATTTCTGCTTTGGGACAAATACTTCATCTCTTTCGAGGGATCCAGTGTTGGAATGGTGACGGCGATGACTATACTTCCAGGAGAAGTAAGGGACGAGGAGGAAGGAATGGAAGATAAGACCAACTGTGTCATCCAGCCATTGGTAGTCGCTGAATGCGTGGTGACCGCATTCGTGGGCTATGACCCAGATACCAGTTAGGACACAGCCTTGACAGGCCCAATAGAGTGGCCAAGCCAAGTAAGAGAGAGGCTGAGGGAGGAGAGAGAAGTAATTGGTGGCGACGTAGTAGAAGCATGAGGCTATAATGATGTCACTGATAAGGTAGGAGAAAGAGCGAGGGATTGAGCGTTTGAAACAATGCGGCGGGATTGCTTTCTTCAGATCTCCCACCGAGAAAGGCGGTTTCTCGCACGGCACACGCTTTGTGGTGTCGGTTTCCGATTTCTTGGAAGAAGTAGGAACCGGCATTCTTCCACCTGCACCCATGTTTCTGCAGAAAACCAAAAGCAAAAGAATCAACAAGCTGAAAACTCAAGACTATGGAATAGTTTTATCATTAATTCTAAAAAACAGAGCATGCACAAGAAACAAGTGGTAACGATTCAAGAGAGTCTTCAGACAAATGATCCAAAGTGGGAAATCAGGTTGTGAAAGGGATTGCCACAAATAGAAAATGCGTGGACCAAAAGGAATAAAGAGTAGAGAAGCGGCATAATGTGAGAAATACAAAAACGATTGCGTTGAGAATACGACTAGTAGTAAGTAATACGATGTTAATAAGGCAGGTCACATCTCTTGCTTGTGGTTAACATCAGTTTGCTTGTATTAAAAATTCAGCGATCGAAATCACAAATCGTATTGAAAACCAAGTTGACAAACAAAGCCAAAAGAAAACAGTTGAAGTGATGTATAAGCCACCAGAATTTGTCGACATCATATATCAGATTTAGATATTTAAACAGAAAATAAAATGTGACGACGGATCTAGAAAATTTGCCATGCAACTGTAATCGCATCTGAATCAATCAAAGAGCATCTGATCCTGAATTATTTTGATTCCAACTTTTATCGTAAGGGGTTTAAGAGAATCTATAAAACTTTTGTTTTCCTTTTATTATGTATTTTTACTATAAAAACCCAATAGGAGTAAAAAATCCAGGAAAGATTCAATAGTAGAAGCAGATTTTTACCCAGAACAAATAGCCAAAAAATGAATACATTAACAAATAACAATTTATGCTGTTTTTTTTTTTTTCAATTTCCACCAACCCACCAGAAAATAAAATAAAATAAAGATCTAAACAAATTGGTCAAAGCAAATCATCTTAGAAAAAAAGAAGAAAAGTGAAAATGCAACATATCGTTTTGTAGACGAGAGAAACTAATCATTGTATGAATGAGAGAGTTCATTATTATTAATGGTGACAGAACATAAACAAACATCAGATTCTCGACCAAAAGAAAAAAACAGAGAAACAGAGAATCGAGACCAGATCTAAGGTTGAATGTAAGGAGTATAAGCAGATCTATCGTGAGCGGAGAAATTCACAGAGCAGGAGCTACTGGAAAGAAATAAGAATCAAAATCGAAAATGAGAAGAAATGGAAGAGAAGCGACGGACCTGGAGATGGAGCTGACGTAGGGGCGATAACGTTAATAACGATGAACACCCTACGAAGAAGAAGCTCCTCCGCAGAATCTCTCTCTCTCTCTGTCTCTCTCTCTCTCTCTCTCTTTTTAATTTGTGAGTGTGTGGCTCTTCTTCTGGTGGTCAGATGGGGAATGGCAAGAGACAGGGCTTTAAATGGACACGGCCCGTGGGTCGAAGGTAGAGAGAGAGAGAGAGAGATGATTTGATGACACCTTTCCCTTTCATACTGGGCCCCCACCTTCTTTTCTTTCCCCTCCTCTCTTATTTCAACCTTTTTAATCAATTCAAAATATCTGGTATTTTTATTTACCGCAAATAACCCATTTTTTACTTGTGAAAAAAATATAACAGTGAACATTAACTTTTTAATATCACGTTCTAATTTACTTAGTTTCACTTTATAGTCGAAAAGTACGTATATTAATTTATAATCACTAGTAAAGTATGGATTGAAACTCAAACTAATCTCTAAAATATGTAGAAATTACCGAATATTGTGTAGTAAATTAAGATGTTTATAATAACTAACTTTAGAATCATATGAAAAGAAAGAATCGTAAGTGATGGGAACCAAACCTTGGTCTTAACTCTTAATACAATACACATGGCAAATCTTTCACCATTATAACTTAACCATTTGATTAACACCAACTTGGTTGGATTCAACTTTTTTATATTTAAGTTTCGTCTCTATTATTACTAGTTTGCCACTTACACAAGTCGTAAGCAGTGGTAGGCGGGGAAAGGGCTAAAAGTGGAAAAGAGAGTTCTTACGTTTGGCTTCTTCTATCATGTGAAACATTAAAATATCTACAGACATTGTGTTGTGGTGGACTGGTGGTCACGTGTATGGATACCCAAACGTGATGCACTTTGGTAGATTCGTGCGGATTTTCTCTTGTTTATGTTTTCAATTGTAATCTTTATTATATTATTAATCAAATTAGGTGGCGGACGGAAAATACAAGTACAAGTTAATGCAATCAATTAATTGGGATGATTAAGTTAAGTCTCTTGCATTGGACTTCTATTTTTCTATCTATCTATTTACCGCGTATAACGACGACACACCTTAATTTCAACATTTTTAAGATCACCCGTCACCAACCATTTATTTTGATCTTTTTCTTCTATCAATCACGGATTTTTATTAAACCATTTTTCTCACAAGAAACCACATTTTTGTTCTTAATAAGTGTTAACTGATCTCGATTCAAACAGTTAGCAAAGACTCCAACATATTCAGAAAATCTTACGAAAATTATATAAGTGATTCACACACATGACATAACGGAGATAACAAGAATATGAATAAAAGGCGTCATACAATCCTAACCACTGTTTCTGAGTTTTGTCAATCATTCTCTTCAAGCTTCCTCCCATCTCAATTCATACTCAGAATTAACCAAAAACTAAACTATTAAAAAAAACACCAAATAGACTTACAATGATAATGAAACTAAAATTGTATTCTCTCATAACAAACAAAAACAAAGTAGGTGAAGATGATATCAGATATCACCACCACTAAATAAGAAACTAGTTTTACCAGCAAATTCTCTATCTGCAAGCAACAACTAGACGATTCCTGACTTGCGTAGCTCTGCTTCCCCATGAGCAAAGTGACATCTATCACCAAATGTACAGTTTCCTTTTGAGAATCTCTCACATATCTTAGTCTTGAAGTTGCTCCCTGGATGTGGTTTCCCTTCAGAACCCATGCCACCACCACCACCAAGACCACCACCAGGTGGTTTCTTAGCTGCTGAATTAAGCCTCCCAATCAAATCTTTTACCATTGCACTCGCTTCGCTTATCTGCTCAAGTGTTCCTTCAAGCACAATGTTCTTCAAGTTTGGGTCTCTCTCGTGATCTTGAATTGATAATTTTACTCCCGTCTGACGACATATCTGCTTTGAACTGACTCCGCCTTTCCCAATGATTGCACCGGCTAAAGAGGCATCAACACTGAATCTGGCAGTGGCTGAGTCACCAAAGTTAGAGACATGGCCAGGCCCAGACTCTCCCCTCCCTGAGAATCGGCCTCCATTACCAGAACCTTGCATGTTTCTGGAAACTTGAGGAATGGGTGGTCCCATATTTGTCATCTGCGATACAGCATTGTATCCTCCGGGAACATAATGCAAGAAATGGCAATTCTCTCCGAAAGGACAGCCAGAAGTACTGCAATAGAAGCATAATACATCAGAGATTTAAACACAATGGGAATAGAATAGCACAAGAACAAACCAAATAGAGACAGAAGAAATAGCATATTGATACAGCAATGATCATTGTGCTATAAGAGAATAAAAATAGTAATCCGGTTCTGCTTATAGATGCGCGGCAATTCCACTAGTAATGCGACAACTTTACCTGACCATAAACAACTATATTATAAACCCAAAATCACTAATACCCTACCACCAAATAGAAGAACAACTATCACAGCTCAAACAAAATACATGTTTTGGTTGATTTTGTTATGTTATAACAACCAGTTGAACTAAATGATTCTCAAACTAGATACGCTTATCTATTCAGATTGAAACATGTTTACATACCTGTATAACAACTAACCACTTCATTAGCATCTAGTATTACTTGGTAATTTCGGGATCAAACTTGCAGGTAGATAACAATTCGAATATTAATTCATTAAGTAAAAGGATTATAACCTGAAAAATTTTGTGCATGGCTTCGATTTGCTTCCTAAACCAGTTGAATATGATTCCATCTCTGTTCCAAACATTAAGTGTTTTCCTTTAGTTAAAAACTTATCTGAAGTTCAATATATTGCTTTTAGAATCCAACATATCATTCATACATTCATCTTATCATCTATATGAAACTTTCAAATCAAAAGATGCATAATGTTTTTTAATGTTTTCAGGATAACTAACCAACTGGACACAAAAACACTTTGCAGAGGAAAAAGGCTTATTCAATCAACAAAACTAAATCCTTGGTATGGTTATAAACTGTTATTAGCTTTATATTTGAGAAGAGGGATTAAAGTAAAGAAATACTAAAACTCAAGGACAGTGGAAGATATAAGCTTGAGACCAACAAAACCCAGTAATTAACATTTAACAATAGTAACAACTTAGCTAAAGCTGATCTATCATCACTCAATTTAGATTTACATCAGATAAAAAAGGCCAGTACTTTTTGCAGTAATCTAGCTAATTAACAAGATAAGTAAGCAAACAGAACACGAAATCACCAAAACAAAGCACCGAGAACGAAAGAAGAAAATTTTGCCTCCTAGTAAATCTCATAACTAGCAAAAAAAAGTCTTAATTTTACCCACAACTTAAGATCTCGAATTTAAACCTTAATCAGAGACAGTGAAACATAAGGAACTAAAAAAGATCGGTACAACAGAATTCCAGTAGATAAAGAGTAAAAGAACTAACCTTGCTTAGACTTCTTGTATCCGCCGCCATTGGAGTTGAATGAGCCAGCTTCAGGCCGTCCTCTCTTACGAGTATCCATGATTAAGTATAGATCCGATACGAGAGTAGAAATCAAATTGACTCTAGAGTCTAGAGAGCGAAAGGAAAAGCGAATCGGAGAAGACAAATCGAAATCGGAATAGGGAAAAAGAGTTAGAGAGAATAAGCGAGAAAATAAACCTAACCCTAAGGTGGTTGTCGTCGAGGGAAAAAGATGAGATTTTCCTCTTTTTTGTTTACTCTTGCCGGTTTTTTTTATTGGAACTTAAACCGGCGTGGCCCAGTGCACAAAATAAGATGTAAACCGAAATTTCTCTGTAAAGGACAATAAACCGGAAAGATTTAGCTTAACGTGGGCCGTGAAGTAAGCGGTGCGCCTGTTTACGATAAGCTAAAATGTCAAATGGATGACGTCATGTTTTCCTTATTTGATCTCTTTGTAACATTAACAAAATGGAACTTTTACCGGCCCATTAACGGCCCACAACTTCTTTTAATGGCACAAAATTTCAGTTCGAAGTTACTGAAATCTTGGGATAATGACTATGAAACTTGCAATCAATAAAAATGTCAGCTATAACTATTCGGGATTTGTGGAAGCATTTGATTGGTTTCTGTTTTACCAATCACAGTTGTAAACAGAAAAAATGTTAAATATTGAAAGAAAAAATGTGGAAGAAACAAAAATAAAACTCAATAAGCCAAAGAGACTCAAAAGCTTAAAGACACTCTTGAATGACTTGATAAGTATTCCCTACAGCTACAAGAGCCAAAAATGCTAAGGCTATTAAAATCAGCAAGGGTTGAATATTCTTGCGAAATGCAACAAGTTGGTCCTTGTGATCCTCCCTAATATGTACCTTGGCCATCACAAAATCATCTTCTTGTTTCTCATGATGAGCCTTCTTGATTCCTTCTTCATGTGCCAATTCCTCAAGCCTAAACAAAACGTCTGAATCAACCAACAAGTCTGAAGCATTATGATCATTATTAAGATCAGTTTGAGGGATCAGTTTAAGGATCGGATATTTGGAGTCTGACGATGAACGCGGGAAAGACTGAGATCGACAAACTCGTTTCCGATTGGGACGACACTTATATTCTTGAAATCATATTGCACCATTGTATTTTTTTTCTTAAGAGAGGAATACCAAAGAAGCTTTGCTTAGGCTTTGGGAGAACAAACGAATGCATTACATGTTTGTTCTTTAGGAATAGACGATAGAAAGGGAATAGGCAAAATATAACTACTTAGAGGGATTAGGCCAAATCTAAAAGAACACGGATTAGTTGGGAAAAAAATGGTGAATATTTTCATTGTCATCTACCTAGTTTCCTTTTTTTTATAAAAAAAATCCTTTTAATATTATCAAATAAAAAATAATACCTAATGAATTTAATTTTATTAGAACAAATTCCATTATTCTAAAAAAATAGAGTAAAAATTGGGAAAAAAAGAAGATATGCGTGGCAAAAAAAGAAAGAGGAAGAAGGTAAACGGGTCAAAGAATATCTACGTTGCTTCTACAATTCTCTATTATTGACAGCTTCTTCTTTCCCCTTTCTCTCTCGACTTCTAACAATCGCATAATCTCCGATCATCTTCTTCTTCTTCTCTCTTCTCCGTTATTCCTCCCGATTCTGCGATTTCTCAGCTTACATGATGACTGGAAACCCGATCCCAGTCAATCTCTCTAAGGAGGGTTCTTCGTCTCCAGGTATTTATAAAATTCCTTCTTGAGCTAGGATTTTGTTTGATTCATCGCTTTCTGTGTTTGATTTTTTACATATTTCCTGCTCTCTATAGCTTTATTTCATCATCGGTCTCTGGTGTCGAATTTGTTTCCGGCTCTTGTCAAGTAGTTTGGGACCTTAATACCTTCAAATCCGTTATCTCGTAGGGATTACAAAGAAATCGCAACGAGCTGATTTAGAAGAATTCGATTGAATAAATCAAACATGCTAGATCGAAGATGAATGAAATCCGCTGCAAATTGCAAGGGGGTTAGTGTTTTCTCTACCTTCTCTTATGTCTTCTGCTATGAATGCATCATCTGATTAGCTCCTCGTTAGCATGTTGATGATCACCTTAAGCCTGCTATGACCGCATTGAAGGATTTGTGGAACTTATTTCTACGAGAAACCAGGTGCTTCTTTTGCTAAACGCAGTGTTTTTGTTATGCAAATTCAGATTTTATTGTGCAATGTAATATGCATGTTATGGTCAAGGATACTTTGAGCATGCATCTCAACAAGGCTACATACACGTTAACCTTACAGTATGCATTGTCATGGCAGGTCTAGTTATCTCTTGGAGGTAAACTCAGCAACATTTACATGGTCAATCATAGTCACAGGTTACACTCTCTAAAACAAATACTTGTGCTTACAACCAAAATCCTACTTTCCATTCCCTAACAAATTTAATTTTCATACATTTTCCTGACACCAATTTAGAAGAAACTCACTATTCCATCTTCTGAGCAACCTCTTTGTCAGCCGAGCACATTGTTTCTTCTTAAATCCAGAGTCCTTTGGGTTTCATGACCACAGAATCCTGAGTAACATACAGCTTTTCTCTCATCCCTGTGGCATTGGATGATCATGCGAATATGGTGGATCTCCATCTGATGAGTTACAAGCAGATAAATCAATTATAGATTCAACATGAGGAAGAAGTATGCAATCGAGGTTCAAGAAGCTGGGCAACTATTCAGCTGTTTACGAAGTTACACTGAAGTGGGCAAGTGTGCGTTAAGAAGAAGACCTATATTTCAAGCTATTCAACTGTTTACAAGTTACGCTGAAATCACAAGCTGAGCAAGTGTGTATTAACTCTCTTATTATTTTTCCTAGGATTAAGTTTGTAATTATGCTTGATATTATCATCATAACACAAAAATTCAATGGTAAATAATATATTATTCTGAGGTTGCAAACTAAACGTAGCGTGCTTTTGTTATTATTACCCATTTCGCCATCCGAAGTATCAGCAAGCCTTGCAATGGCAGCAATGAGTGCCTGTTCATGTTCCTGCATCACAAACTAGTGTTATTGTTCTCTGATCACAACATTATACCACATACAAAAGGTATTAATCTCAAACCTTGAGCATTTTCTTGGCCTTGTCGAGCTCGAGTGGATCAGGATGCGTAGAATCGAAAACTCTCTCCACCTAAAACAAAAATTTCATGTTAGAGCAGGCATTGAGCTTAATGGGTATACAGCAGATAAAAAAACACGTACCTCCTTCACAAGCGAGTCTGTGTTGAACAACTCAATATCATCAGAGGAAGTTCTCCGCCCACCACTACCATTCTGTTGTGTTGGTGGCGGTACAAGTTCCCTTCTTGGTTGATGAATTCTTGGTCCTCTCCCTCTACCACCATGGATTTGGCCTCTTCTGTTGCCACGGAAGGATGCACTTCCATGTCCAATGTTTAAAGCTACCCCACTCTCCTCCCCATCCCATCTTATGTCTTCCGGTGGTATCTAAACAATAATAATGTCAGCTCTTATCAAGATCATCAGTATGTACAGACACCAGATCGCTTACGAAAACATATGCAACCACAGGCAAAGAATATTAAGATAATGTTCATGTAACGATTACCTCCTTGAGATCAACCCATTCCCACGTTTCATTAGCTGCGTGTATATCATACACCAAAGCATGCCGACCCTGTGAGAATAAAACAAGTGCGTAAATTGCAAATCCAATAGATAATCAGAGACTTCTATAAAAATTGGCAGGGACAACAAACCATCTATCTACCCAATTAGCAATCTACACTCAATGAACAAAAATAGTACCTCATCTGCATTGTACTGGGTTATAATTGCTTCATAGAAGTGGTTATCTTCAGGCCATTTTGTCCACACTTTTCTTCCGATCAGAGCTTCAGCAGATTCATTTCCTGATATGCCACTGGATACCAGACGATTATTGAATGACCTATTTCCAGTCGCACCAATTGATGGATTATACTGCATCTCACAGATAATTGGTTAAGAAATAACATAAAACAACACAATGTGGCTAACCAGAAGAAAGTATTAAAGAACCATCATTGGTGCAAATACGGCTAGAATATAAGACTTACAGATGGAAATGTTTTCTGTTTCTTTCGGGCAGCTGAGAAAGTGGGACTAGGAAGAACATCAAAAGGCTGAATAGTTGCATGTCTAGTAATTTGGCTTGCGCCTCCCTGTCTCCAATCTCTGGTACAGTTCCATGATACAACATATATTAAAATAAACGAGATTCATGATAAATTTTGTTTATGCTGGTGCAAATAAACAATCTAACCTTATCCTCTGGATAGTATCATCCTTATTGACCCTACTGAGAAGCTCTCGATGTTCATCATCAGATACTCTCAATTCTTTACGCAATTCGGTTATCAAGCTTTCTTTTTCCTAAATTGCGGAAATGGTACAACAAAATATATTCCAGAGATTAAGTCGTGAGACTGACAGAACACAATCAATGCAAAGGAGGAAGAGAGTACCCAAGAAATCGCATCAGACTGCGCTTTAAAAGCCCTTAAAACAGCGGTATATGCTTCCTGCTCAAGTTGATGAATTTGTGTCTCCATATCACTATGTAGTTTAGTTTCAGAGAATTTCCATCCAAACGAAAGCTATCCCTTTTAGAGATTTACAGTCATGTGGAAAACAGTTGCTATCAGTAATTAGAAAGCTGATGATAACAAATTTATCAGCCAACTACTGAAGAACTTTAGAATTGAACAAAATCCAAAGGAAACATAAAATAAAGGCTGCAGAAGCATAAACAAGACAAGACAATTCCCCCTAATTCACGAAACCACGGAAGCTGAACACTTTTTTCGAAACCCTAAATCCTAACCTCGGTTAACCATTCCCTAAACCCTATTTAAGACTTCCGTGCCTAAAACTAACAGTAAGGGTGTTGAATTAGGTAAGAACCAGAACGGCCTAACTCAAGCTCAATTCGCAGATTAGCTATCACAAGGTTCATCATCGAACGCCTAACTCAATAATTGCTCGAACGAGATTCAAAAGGGGCAGAAACGTTTAACATACCTCTGTTTTCGAAATCTAGAGGAAACCCCCACAAAAGGGTTTATCTTGTCGACCGATTCAGATACGAAACCCTAAAACGCTCGAATCGAAACTTGACCCGCAAAAAGCAATTAAGGGTTCGAAGTGCGTTCGGTGAAACGGAGAATTGAGGGGATTGGAACGAGAAGTTGAAAGAATTGGACAAAAAGAAATGAACTTTCCTTCCCCTCTCGAGAGAAGCGATATTTTTTTAAGCGAAGGGCACAGAGAGCTACGATCGATTTCTCCGGGACTCAGATGGGATGGCGTCGGAATCGCCGAACAGTCGTTTTAAAGACGAAACGATTCGTTTTGGTATTAAGATCTCTAAGGCCCACCAATAATAGCAACTTCGGCCCATATAGCCTAATATCTTTTGACTTTTTTTTTTTTTGGTCACACAAAGTCATATTGTTTTGTATATCGTTCCTGATTATATATGGTTTGTTGTGTATGGATGGTTTCTCTGAAACTTTGTAAAGTCTAAATCATGTTTGTGATATATTTCAATGATTAAAATTATGCTTGTGATATATTTCACCAACTAATCAATTTTGTAAAACAAAAATTATTAAATTAAAAATTTTAGTATCGATTTTTAATCCTTACTTTGTCAAATCTATTGCTAGATATAACAACTAAGAAACTAATAAACTTTTATCAGTGTACGTTGTTGATCACTAGCTAGCTACTACATAACGAAACACTTGTATATATGTGATCACTAGATGCCCCCTTGCGAGACAAGGGGTTAAGTTAGTTGAATTGAGACATATGATGATATACTAATCCTAACCTGCAATACGAGAACGAGACTTACGTAGAACCATGCACACTGAGATTATAGAGATACACTTTGAATATCTCAACATCATTCTTACCCTTTTCTTGATATTAAATTCTCTTAATAAGGAACCTCTGACTTGGCAGGCGGTAATGATTATTAACACAAACATCATATGGTTAAAACGTTAATTATTTTTTAATTCGCCAACATTAGACCAATTCAACAAGCCTTAAGCAGAGTCCCACAAAGACAGAGGTTGTGAGAGTAGGCATATGGTTCAAAGGTCTGAAGGCGACCGCCACTTGGGATTTTCCCGCAGAGACTATTGTAGCTCACGTTGAAACGCTCGAGACTTCGTAGGGTAGTCAACACCCGAGGAATCTTACCAAAGATTCGGTTTTGGCTCAGATCCAACGTAAGTATGCTCCTAGCGAACTCAATCTTGGAGATATCGAACTGAAACATGTTTCTCGACAGATCCAGTTGTCTTGTTGTTTTGTTCCGTCCGAAAAACATGGAACCATCTCCGGTTAAACTGTTTCCCGACAGAAACACAGCGTTGAAGTCGTGTTTTGACAATGACTCCGGTATTTTCCCTGAAATGGAGTGTCATAAAACCCGGGATTTATAACTTTATTAATAATAAAGAATGTTAAAAATGATGGTTACCTGAGAGCTGATTGTTAGACAAGTCGAGTTCAGGGACGTTGCCAACAAAAGAACCGAAAGAGTTTGGTATAGAACCGGTTAGCTTATTGTCGTGGATCTCAATGGCTTCAAGCTTGGGCATCTGAGATAGCGAACCGGGAATTGGACCGGGAAATTGGTTAAAGGAAAGGTCCAAGAACGTGAGGTTCTTGAGGTCGCTGATGTTATCAGGAATCGGACCGGAGAAATTGGTGTGTTTTATAAAGAGGAGGTTGAGACTCTTGAGCATGGTGATCGCGGGTGGGATATTTCCGGAGATTGTACTGGCGGAAAGGTAGAGGTAGGTGACGCGGCCGTCAGTGCATTCCACTCCGATCCAGCCAGTACAACAGCCGGTTCGGGGGTTCCAGGAGGAGAGGTAGGGAGGGTTGTTAAGGGACTTCTTGATTTGAAGGAGGGCATTATTGTCATTTGGGTTGCAACTGTAGGAAGATGGGAGAGATAAAGATGATGGAGAAGAAGATAGAGAGATGAAGAAGGAGATTCATTGTGATCATGGGTGTGGTTACTTTGAGCAGTTAAACAACTTGTGATCTATATAACAGAGACTTCAATGGAACACAGCTGTGTAATGTTACTGATTTTGTACAGTTTGGGTTCTACACTACTCCTAAAAGTTCTAACGTACAATAACCTTTTTATAACATAAATTCAATTCATCTCATAACTCATAAAGCATGGTGCATATATATATTTTTATTTAGTTGTTTTAACTATTTGATACGATATTCAATAATTTAACCATACGTTCGTCACTGCACCACTCAATTCTAACACTTCTGTCTTTGTTCTGTTCTTAGTTTATCGGTTGCTCAAATATAAAATAGCTAGAAGTGACTTAAAAAAATCGAGTAATGGAATCGCATATATTTTGTTATGTAAAGTATGGTTTTGAAAATTACTAACTCATAGGATTATGCCATGTGTCAAGTCTATCGATCAGATGTTGACACGTGTAAGAACATAATTAATTTTTTTCTTCTTAAAGAAATAGAAATACTAAAAAAAAAATCAATTAAATTTTTTCTTCTTAAAGAAATAGAAAACAAAAAAATAAATCATTATTAACATATACTAATTCATATATATATATCTAAAAAATATTACATTTTATTTTTCTTAACCAAAAGGAAAATTAACCAAAAATATTTATATATGTTATTGGTCAAATTTTTAATATGTATGGTATTAACAAAATTTTTATTATTATTAATTATGTTTTGTTAATTGTTAATAATTTTTAATATTAACTAAGATATAGATTTGATCTCATATATATTATTTTGACATGAAATCATTATCAAGTAAGATGAAGTGTATATAATTAAAATCGAGTTTTTTATGAAATAGATAGTTAAATTGTATTACAAAATTGAATATGTAAGATAAAAATTTGTTCTTTTCTTCTAAATACTAAATTATAATAAAGAAAAAGTGTGTAAGTTACTATTTAGACTTCAAATATCATCAATAAGATTGAATGGGTATTATAAAATAAAATGCATAAGACTACTATTTTACTATTCAAAATTATATATCAAGAACAATGTATAGATTATTATTTTACTATTCAAAATTTAAATATTATCGATAAAAAATTACAGTTACATTTTACACCCATCTATTTAGGCGGACTTATCTAGTGTTATAAAGATTAGACTTGTGAATATACCTCACAACATTCTTACGTAACCAATTCTTGCCATTAAATTAAATTCATAACAAAGAAACAATAAACTTGGTTTGGCGGTGATAATGAACACATCATCATAACATATTCAACATTATTTTTATTCTTCCGCCAAGATTAAACCAAATTAACAAGCCTTAAGGGGAGTTCCACAAAGACAGATGTTGTGAGCGAAGGCAGATGGTTCAAAGGTCTGAAGTAGACCGCCACTTGGGATTTTTCCGCAGAGATGGTTGTCGCTCACGTTGAAATGCTCGAGGTGTAGTTTAGTCAGTGCTGGTGGTATCTTCCCGTAGATATGGTTCTGGCTCAGATCCAACGAAACTATGCTTCTAGCGAACTTAACCTTGACGAGATCGAAATTAAACATGTTTCTCGACAAATCCACTCGTACTGTTGTTTTGTTCCGTCCGAAGAACATAAAGGCATCTCCTTCGAAACCATTTCCCGACAAATCCACTGCGTTGAAGTCGTATTTAGACAACGATTCCGGTATTTTTCCTGCAATGCAAAAATTTCATTAAACCGGGATTAGAAATTTATCAACAAAATCTTATTTGGTGCGAGATCTTAACTATAAAAGTTTCTTTGTGTTTTGTTGGGGACCAATTACCAAATATAAGTAAGTAACTAGTTTAGTTAAGGGTAATCCCACTATAAAATCTTCATTGGTTAGTGGTTACATTAACACTTTAAGGCACGAGGCTAGTTCTACGATTCCGACATAAATAAACATTTGACTTTGAACACAAGCCAAGCCAAAAACTAATAAATAAACATTTGACCAAAAGCATAGTATTAACTATTAAAGAAATGGAAAATGATGGCTAATTACCTGACAGCTTATTGTTAGACAAGTAGAGATTAGGGACGTTGCCAACAAAAGAACCGAAAGAGTTTGGTATAGAACCGGTTAGCTTATTATCGTTGATTTGAATGGCTTCAAGCTTCGGCATCTGAGATAGCGAACCGGGAATTGGACCGGTAAATTGGTTAAAAGAAAGGTCCAAGAACGTGAGGCTCTTGAGCTCGCTGATGTAATCAGGAATCGGACCGGAGAGACTAGTGTGCTTCAAGTAGAGAGTGTTGAGGTTCTTGAGTTTGGTGATGGTGCGTGGGATGTTTCCGGTGAGGTGTGGCAGGTAGCTGAAATCTAGTGTACGGAGGTCAACGAGGTCGCCGATCTGGTACGAGATCTGACCGGAGACTTCGCCGGAGGTAACGCTGAGACCGGTAACGCGACGGTTAGTGCATTCGACGCCGGTCCAGCCGGTACAACAGTCGGTTCGGGGGTTCCAGGAGGATAGAAGGGGAGGATTGCCAAGTGCTTTCTTGATTTGAAGGAGGGCATTCTTGTCATTTTCGGTGCAGCTGTAAGAAGATGGGAGAGTGATGAAGAGGATGGAGAAGAAGATAGAGAGATGAACAAAGAGCTTCATCGTGATTATGTGTGGATGCTTTGAGGAATGAGCAAGTTCTTGTATATAAGCAGAGACTTCAATGGAACACAGCTGTGTAATGTTACTGATTTTGTACAGTTAGGGTTCTACACTACTCCCAACGTACAATATTCTTTTCACAACATAAATTTAATTCACAAGCATGGTACATATATCTCTACTATTCAATAATTTGACCGTATGATAGTCACTGGCACACTGCACCAAATAGTTAGGTATACAAATGTTTTAGCATGTGTTTTTCATTGTGTATAAGATATATACGCTAGTTACCGCATCATTCATAGTGAGTACAATCATTTCATTTCATATAAAACACATGCTAGAAAAGAGCGCAAAGAAAAACAATGTTAAAGATCCAATGTATATGACATATTAATGGAATGTAATGAGCGAAAACCCCTAAAATGGTTGCTATGTGTTGGGACAAAAACAACACAAGACAAATAAATATCAGAGCCCACCACTTTTGAAAGCGCAAAGAATCTTATTCCTAACATACACAAATGATACAACAAGAGGAGATTAAGACATTTACATAATGACCCCTCCCTTTGTGTTAAAAAGGGGCTGTGTTACGCATGTTATACCTCACCATGACTCCTTCCAGTCTAATCTATCGAGACCGTCCACGATTGCTCTGCGAAACTCATCATTGTGAAGTATAAAGGAAGACACGTGTCCACCTGTGACCCATCTCACTTCTGAACCAGGCCACGCCTTTTGAAGCTCCAACACTGAGTGTTTTGGTATGTATCCATCATCCTACACAAATCATATAATCAGCAACCAGTAATGTGTCTCCAAACATATTGTTTGATGTTTCGAGTTTCGGAATAACTTTTCTACTTACAGTTGCAGCAACAAAGATAACAGCATCAGGGTTTTTGGGAATAGGGAAGCGAGTGACGTCTGTGAGGGAGAGAACATTCCGCATCCGCTCTCTCACTTCATCAAGAGTCATTGTGATCTTCTGTGCTGCAAGTTCCTCCCTCAGTGCCTCCCAAGCAGTCCCATACTTTAATATTCCTTCGCAGAATGCAACAACAGCAGAGTGCGGAGATAGGAATGGAAGTGTTGCAACTGGTGTTGGATGAAGCGATCCAACCATCGAAGCATGTACTCCTCCTAATATATTCATCCACCTTTATCAGTTTGAAGTTTCAAGTGAAAGGAAAAGGATAAGCAACTCAATCAATGCATGAAGCTGTAGCCGCATAGATCCCTAGATGGAACACTTGAACCTAAATCTATGGGTGCATATGCATTTGAGAAGCTTATTGAGGAGTTGGATTGTTATCTTATGAAGCACGATAACTAGGAGCGGCTACTTTACTTTACTATAGATATATGTAGAAAGCCAATTACCATCCCCACAACTACTGCAGGAAACCTATACCAGACCATCCAACTAGCGACATCCACAACACAGTTTAAACTTTGGATAACCTTGGTGAAAACGCAGATCTAACACTTATTCATCCAATTTAACTCAATGCATTAGCTCACAAGTTGTTCATAGAAGAAGATAAATGTAACTTACCCATACTTAGCCCACAAACACCCATCTTTCCAAAGCCTTCCTCAGTGTCTAGCCAGTGAATAAGACTGCGGGACTCTTCGATTGTTGCCCTCCCTAGCAAAAGTAGATCACTAACACAGAGGAGTCTCGCACCGCATTGAAGAAAGGGACGCCTTTGGCCATAGAAAGGGCTGCAGTGGCATTATCTATGTTTGATCAAAAACATGGCAAAAAGCTTCAAAAGCGGTCAAAGCAAAATGATTTGCTCTTAAGCTTTCATCAAGGGGGAGAAACAAGTCTCTTTTATTACCTTTCCAACACCATTGTTGCAATGTTTTGTTTCACCAACGGTCCACCCAAACGCAATCTTCGGTCATATGTATGATCACCTGTGCCTACAACAATGCCACACATCATCAGAAAGATATGATATTTACAAATCAAGAGCAATTGTAAAAAGACAATAACCTGGAAGGGCTATGAACAAATTAAGATCACATAGACAAGCCCTTCTAACAACTAGGCTTCAAAACACCAAATTTAAGGTCTCCTTGTGGTCACTTTAGTGTATATACCTATAATCTATTCTAAACAGAGAAGAATCAATAATGGTACCTGCAAGATGAACCACACAAGCCATCTTTTGGGGAGGAACGTTTTTGGGGACAAGCCAAGCAACCCTGGCTGTGCGAGACTCCGGAGGCAAAGCAGCGGTAAGCTCATCGGCACAAGGAGTCTGGAAAACACCTTCTCTCAAAGTAGCGGTCTTTGTCTCCCAAACAGTTCTCCAGACTGGACGAACCAGAGGCGGTGGCCAATTCTGACCTTGAACCTCAAGAGGGAAGAGGCGTTGAACCATACGCTCGAGCAATTCGAGATTGGGACCACCCCAACCTCGAGAGAAGAAGGGTGGGGTCATCTTGGTGCGGTGCATAAACGCTCCATATATATGGTCAATTACATAATGGAGCATTCCCAATTTGGTCGTCACCATTGTTCTCATAAATAAATCTCAGAAATCTGACCGATTTGAGAAATACCTAGCCGCCGGTGAATCGAATATGAATTTGGAACTTGGGTGCTTCAGATCTGGTGAGAAAGACGAAAGCAAGCATCCATTCCCCAATTTGTTTATCGAATCGGAGGTTTGACTTTGAAGTCAAGATAAAGAATATGAATGCAAAGGTGAATCCTTTGTTCGAGATCGATGGAGAAATCTAAGAAGAATAAGAAGATAGGTAAGAGGGTATGGGAGAAGCGTGAAGAAAATTGGGAAACCGGAGCAAAACGATTGAAACGGTGGGCTGATGATGATATTATGTGATGCCACGCTGGCATTTCGTGGGGTCCATTTTTTGGGTTTGGTCTTTTTGTAGAGAATCGTTATCCATACATTTGACATTGACAGAATTTGAAGCCCATTGGTCTGAATTATAGTTGGAATCGGCTGAAAAGAAAAAGAAAAAAAAGTTGGAATATGTATTTTCCTGATAATGAAGGTTGGAATATGATGGGACCACTATTTATTTGGTTGTCCTGTAAATAAGTAATGAATACTCTACACATAAAAAAAAGTGTATGTTCATATTTTTTTGATTGATAATAATACACATATCAGCAGAATTATCATCTTTTTCTTGTGAAATCAACACAAGACACACGATCTCATAAAAGGTTATTTTTTTCTATAAAATGTGATGTAAAAAATGGGGGCTTCTTGTTTCACCCTCATACTCTTTCTCTAGTAAACCTTGGCATATTGTTTCGTTTCAAGAACAAATGGCCTAACACGAATAACAAAATATATAAAGCGGGACAAAGAAAAAACAACAAGAACAACCAAAAAATACAATCTTTCTCTCTTTCGCTAGTAGAATTACGATTTGCCGCAACATCCACCTCTTTTCCCACTCTCTTGCTCGCTCGGGATGATGATTCTAGTTCCTTTCAAGAGACTTGAATTACCATCGGCGTCATCATCATCAGCCGTTAGTGATTTCTTGCTGATTATTCGGTAGATCTCTGTTAAGATGGTCAAAAATGCTGTTTCAACATTGGTAGCTTCTAGAGCAGAGGTTTCCATGAAAAACAAGTTTTCTCTTTGTGCAAACTCTTGTGCGTCTTCTGTTGGCACTGCTCTTAGGCTTCCAAGATCACATTTGTTCCCAATTAGCATAATCACTATGTTCTTGTCCGCATGTCCTCGTAACTCTTCCAGCCATTTAGCCATGTGATCGAATGATTGACGTTTGGTCATGTCGTAGACCAACATTGCCCCAACTGCTCCACGGTAGTATGCACTTGTCACCGCCCTATATCTGCCAAAGAAACACTTTGATAAACGTAAGAGCCTTAAACAAAGTGATGATCAAACATCACATATTCATGTTGCCCATTTGCCCATCAAAGATCCCAACCCATTGTTCATACATATCTACTTATATTGGAACATGTGTTGCCTAATTCAATGGCATCTCTAGCTGCTAAGACATAAATCAATCAAATGGATGAATTGTGAACGTTCTCTGATATATACCAAATGATATTCATGGTGTCATTACTTCTAATGAATGAAGAAGAAAAAAGCAAAACCTTTCTTGGCCAGCAGTATCCCAAATCTGAGCTTTGACGGTTTTGTTATCAATGACGAGCGTTTTAGTCTGGAATTCAACACCAATGGTGGCTTTAGAATCGACGCTAAACTCATTCCTAGCGAACCGAGCAAGAAGCTGAGTTTTGCCAACGGCAGAATCACCGATCAACACGACTTTGAAGACGTAATCGATCTTTTGGTTATAATCTCCATACAAATTAGACATCTCTCTTCTTCTTCTTATTATTATTATTTAAAAACACAACAACAAAGGAGAATGAATATACACAAATCTCCAGATCACGAATACGAAAGGCGAAGAGTCTCGGATTCGTATTGCACGCGTGAAACAGTCGAATCTACCATCAGACGAACACAGAAACTCAGATCACAATGAATGGTGGTTAGGCAGAGAAAGCGAAAAATTATTCAGAGATTGAGAGAAAGAGAGGATTAACGGCCGATGCGGGACCCTTTACTCTAGGAATTATTCTACTGTGCCATAGATCACCCTTAACCCAATTCATCCTGGCCGTTTACTTTATTCGTACCTTATTCACCGTTCAATTTCCTAATGGCACGGTACGTAAACATAACCGGCGCAATTTGAACGAATTAATTCAAAATCGATATCATACCAAATCAAGTTCGGTTTAACTACTATACCAGATTAGGTTATAACCTTGTTAAAATAGGCGGCAATGGAAATTTATTGGCGCCATAAATTTTCTGAGAAGCAAAATTTTAACTCCATTACTTATCTCTGGTGTGTACTTTCTCGGCGAAGGAGTTACACGAGAACGTTGAAAATGGAGAATGATGGAAGATCCAATGAGAAAAATCTGTACGAGGTATCTCAACATTCTCTTTATCCGATGGTTCCAATTAGGGTTTCCGTTTCTGGATTTGGGACTTGTTCCAGTTATGCTTCGAAATTTAAGATTGTTTTGTCGATTTTCATGTGCTGATTCGTCTGATGATGTTTTTGTGATAATCTGAATATCATTGTTTATTGTTGGGATTGTAAGAGGCTAAGAGACTTTACTTGGTTAAGATCCATGGTTTGATCAATTTGTACCGTAGCTGTTGCAATTCTTAGTTGTTTTCTTGGTGGTTAGTAGAATTCAGTGAAACGAACTAATGAATGCGTCTTTGTTGAAGGTTCTTGGTGTTGAAGCAACAGCATCTCCACAAGAGATAAGGAAAGCGTATCATAAGTTAGCATTGAGGCTTCATCCTGATAAAAACAAGGATGATGAGGTTTAACTGAGGGGTTTTGGTTTCTTTACTTTTCTTAGTTTTTAGGGGTCTATTCAATTTTACATTGTAACCGGAATTCTTGTTTTTCTTATCCAATACAGGATGCTAAAGAGAAATTTCAGCAGTTGCAAAAGGTTATTTCGATTCTCGGTGATGAAGAGAAAAGAGCAGTCTATGATCAAACTGGCTCAGTTGATGATGCTGTAAGTTGAAAGAAAGTTTTCAACTTAAGTAAAGGTACTGGAGGATTTTCTTACAAACTGGTTATTTCCCTATCTCATTAGGATCTTTCGGGAGATGTGGTTGACAACTTGAGGGACTTCTTCAAGGCAATGTACAAGAAGGTAAGAATCATGATTCACAATTGATTTCTTTTTGGACTTTGCAACACAACTGTTTCGTTCTGTATACTGATCATTTGTGCTATAGGTCACCGAGGAAGATATTGAAGAGTTTGAGGCCAACTATAGGGGTTCTGAATCCGAGAAGAATGATTTGATTGAGCTATATAACAAGTTTAAGGGTAAAATGAGCAGGTAATTAATCATCCCCTTGTTTTCATTATTGTCAAGTTTGTGAGTTGAAGTTTGTATAAACATTATTGGTACTATATCTCTTTCAGGCTTTTCTGCTCAATGCTTTGCTCGAACCCCAAGCTTGATTCGCACCGTTTCAAAGATATTATCGATGAGGCCATTGCAGCGGGTAGGCTTCTCTTTCTTGCAATAATTCTTTTGTCTATAAAACCTATCCAGGTTCTGATTTGTTTGTGCATACCATTGTTTAACATCTGCAGGAGAAGTGAAATCAACAAAAGCTTACAAGAAATGGGCAAAGGAGATTGCAGAAATGGAACCTCCCACGAATCCCCAGAAGATGAGACGGAAGTAAGCTTCTATTTGTCTACCTTTTCCACCCCAATAAATGCCCTCTGAAGTTATCTTTGTTGTGACCTGTTTCAAAATTTCTATACTTTCAGAGCAGCAAAGGCTGCAGATAAAGATTTATACGCTGTAATGTCCCAGCGGGGAGATGAGAGGAAAGAGAAGTTCGATTCAATGTTCTCTTCACTTGTCTCTAGGTATGGTAGCAATGCTGACTCTGAGCCAAACGAAGAAGAGTTCGAAGCTGCTCAGAGAAAAGTTGAAAGCCGGAGATCATCGAAGAAGTCTAGAAAAAAATAAAGATTATGTAGTAGTTTGTGAAATTTAGGTTTCGTGTTTGTAATGGAGACCAATGTTTTTAGCGTAAATTAGATCACATTTGTTGCTTCTTAGAAGTTGAAGACTAATGTGTATTTGCTAGGAAACAATGTGTATTTTTACTTTTTGTCTTTTTTCCAACAACAAAAAAAGCAGTGAGTTTACCAGTTCAAAAGCTCAGGGTCCCACGTGTATGTCGTCTGGATCTTCAGAAGAAGAGAAATTCTATCACCGGGTCCTAGGACTTCTCCACCTGCAAAAACAATCAGGTCGAGTAATGCATCATAATCAGTTGATAACTAAACAAGCCTTTGTTACAATGTAACATATAAACGTACGGTATCAACCAAGTTTCTCGGGAAGAGGAGAGTGGACGGATCCTTTGGCTTGTATAGGCCTAAATAAAGAACTAACAAATTTCAAGTGAACTTATTTAAAAGAACCAAATAATTATTCTAAAAGAGAAGAAAAAAATGAAATTATTTACTTATATGGCTTGTATAGGCCTAAATGGCATACAGTTAATAAATTTTGTTAGTTCTTTATTAATTAACACCAAGCATCTTTTTTTTTTGTTGAAAAAGAAAAAGGAATTTAACAAAAAGGATATTCACAAAAAGAAACTAGAGAAGTAATAATAAAAAGGAAAGAAGAATCTAATGTCCAATAGAACCCCAAAGTAAAGTACACCAATTGTTGAGAGAAGAAGAGTTCTTTTTTTTTCAAAGGTATTTAAGGAGAAGAGTCGCAGTCGCAAAAAGACGAATCGTAATTGTTGAAGAGAGCAAATATGGCTTGGGATTTGTTTTTATGGATAGTCTCCTTCTTCGTTAGCTTGGCTCTCGTCGCTTCCGTCTTCTACCAGGTAATCTATCTACTTTGTTTGTCCCCTTTTACTTTCCATTAAGATTCTTAAATCGAGATCTGTCCTTACTGTTCAAATCCTGATTGTCGGAATTGTACTTGTGAAAAAACACCGAGCAACTTAGCTTTTTGTTCGAATTAGCTAAAAAATTAGGAATGGAACAATTTTCCTTTGTGTTCGTCGGTTTTGTACTAAATACAATTGACAATTTTTTGGGTCCAGAGAGGTTTCATTGTTTATCCTTAATCTTATGCTTCTAACTCAAAGTTGTTCTTAGTTCTGATTTGGATTGTCTGCAAGGCTTGTATATGATACTTGGTCAATTGAGACATATAGTTGATTAATTGCGAGTTATATACTGTGAATGAATGAAGTTAGATACTACTACCAATAGTGTTTACTCTCATACTAACTGCCTCTGCTAATGATTGAAGCATTGAGATTCCTTTTTAGTCTATTGATATCGTGTGTGATTTTGTAGGTTATCTGCTTAACGGATTTAGAAGCTGATTACTTGAACCCTTTTGAAACAAGTACCCGTATCAACCGATTAGTAATACCTGAGTTTATCCTCCAAGGGTCACTCTGCCTTCTCTTCCTCCTCACATGGCATTGGGTCTTCTTTCTGGTCGCCGTCCCTGTAACAGTCTATCACGCAATGTTGTAAGTATCTATATCCATCCATATTGCTTATGATTCTTGATTGACATGCGTGGAAACTAAATACGCGCCTCCCATTGTTCTTCAGATACAAAGAGCGACGTTATCTCATCGATGTCACTGAAGTGTTCCGTGGTATCAGCTTTGAAAAGAAGCTCCGGTATACCAAGCTCGGGTTCTACGTCTTTCTCTTCATCATGGTTGTCTTTAGGTAAAAAAAACTACAGCTTTAGCTTTCCTATTAACATCTTCACTTACTTTGGTTCTTCTACTATGAAGTTACTTACCGAGTCCATAAAACATTTTTGCAGGCTCACTCTCTCTGCGGTCTATAGCTTCACGGAAGATGATGATCTACTTCATTTGTTTTGATTTATGCGCTTGCGCTCTGCGTTATCAACCACTCTCTCTTTATTTTCTGAGTGTGTTTTAGAAAATTGTGACAGGTTTTTATTACGTCCCTGCTTAGAATTAGCCATTCAGGGATTCATCATGTAGCTTTATATAACGTATGATTACCGAAAACTCATCACAAATCGTTTGACATGGAGGGTTTCATCAGTTTTGTTTTGCGCAATATAATGTTCAGTCTCATCATTGAAGTCATAAAAATCATGTATCAAGAATGAAGCTACATTGTATTACATAGACTGGCTGTGGAAAAACGCACCGATATCTAGTTTATCGGAGATGCAATTGAACCCGCTGTGGACCTTAAATCCATGTCCATCCAAGAGGAGGAGGAGAAGGTGACCCAAACAGAAACTCTGCAAGAACAAAAACCAAGGCATGTTTCAACAAACCTTTTTATATGAGCCAATTTTTGCGATAGTGACCAAATAGCGACCCAAGAAGGATTACGGCCCAACCCAAGAGAGTTATCCAGCTTGATTACGTCCCAGACCCCCTATGACCCGATCCGGACCGGCTCAGACCATCTCACAAACCGATAATATTTACTACGGGCATTAAACCGGTTAAATAAGGAACTTTCCTTATTTAGATTTTTTAGGGCAAGAGTCTGGGACCACGAGAGACTCTAGTCAATCCAAGCGAAAAGATCATTCAAGATAGATAGACTACAATTTTCATACTTGGCCGTGGCCCGTGGGTGTCCTTAATTAACTCCCAACGACTATGCCACTTAATCCAGCAAATAGGCGCTTATTCACTTACCTTATCAAAACCATAATCCATCCTATGACTTCATTTCTTTTTTCCTCTTGATGCCTCACTTATGAGTTCTTAAAACAAAAATTTCTCTCATGCTTTTTCATTTTTAGTATGATTTTAATCTCCAGCTCAATAAATTTGAGGTTCCTGAGGTGAGAAAAATAAATGGGCCATTTTTCTCATGTTTTTTAGAAAGAAAATAAAAATTTTGACCCAAATTTTAATGTATTTCATTAGCACCTCCAACACATGTCTAGTCGTCTAGAGCAGAGTCTGATTTTAATGAAGGTAGTTTAGATACCTTCAATGGAAATACAGTTAAGGAAATCCATTAATAATTTTATTTCTGTTCTTAGGGATAAGAGACCTAGTTACTATAAAATAAGTTGAATTAAAAGCCATAATAAGGTAACTAATAAATGTTTGTAGAAAATAATTTGTAAAAAGGGTATAAAAAGGTTTATATGAAACTTGTATCCTCATTTACTCAGTAGCCAAAAAGGATCAAGCAGAGAGAGTTCGCACTCCCAAGGTTTCTTTCTGCATATTTCTCTTTTCTATCTTCTTCTCTGTAGATGATCAAATGTTCGATATCGTGTCTTAGTTTCCGCGATTACTGTGTTCATCCATTTCTTGGTCTTTTCTGAATTCAAAGGACCTATTATTTCGAGTTCATAGATCGCTTGCCACTTTGTGTACGTCATTGTGAGTGATTGTCTTGTTATCTCCTAGGGTTTCTTTGGTTCCTTGTGGCTCATTCTCTGTTTTTTTTTTGTAGTAGAAAGCTTGGCGTTGAAGAAAGTGTGTGCAAATGGAAGTGAAAAAGTTAAGAGTCGCCAAGTGGAAGAAAGAGCGTCTTCGTAGATCATTGATGAAGGCCGAGTCTAAAGCCTCTGATGTATTGTCCTTCACGCTATCATGGAGAGATCTAGAATCTCATTTTGATTCAATTGAATCAGATCTTGTGAAGAGGTCACAAGAAATAGAGTCGAAGGAGAAACATCTAGAGAAGAGGTCACATGAGTTAGAGTCAAAAGGAAAAATTCTGGAGAAAAGGGCTCGAGAGATTAATACAGCTGATGGATTTAGAAGAGACTTTGAAGAAAAGCAGAGGAAACTAGATAGGCTAAAGAGAGAGATCGAATCTGAGGAAAAGAAACGTTTTCTGGTTCAGAAATTGAACCGAGAACGTAAGTTTGAGCTAAAGCGGACAAGAGAGCAAGTGGAAGCGTTGCAGAAGAATGATATGAAACTGGATGTTAAACATTCCAAGGAGATGTCGGAGGAGCTACTGGTTCAACAGGAGAAGTACGAAGAGATCTTGAAGAAGAAGAAGTTGGAGGAGAAGAAACTTAAAGATTGTACCAGAGATCTTGCACTGAGAGAAGGAGACCTTCGATGGGTGAGTATGCGAATGACAAAGCGTTGTGAGGAACTGAGGTGGGAAAAGAAAAAGAATCTTGTGTTATGTAAACGTAACGAGGAAGCAGAAAGGAAGCTGAAACACTTGAACAGAGCACTAGAGGAGAAACAGAAAGAGGTCGATTTGATTGAGAAGAGACTCGGTGAATGGAGAGACGTGAAGGGAAGAGGAAACGGAGATACCAGTGGAGATGAATGAAGTTCAAAGAGAGCAACTATGTAATATAATAGGAGAAAACTAGCTCACATTCAAATATTTATATATTACATATGACAACAGATAAATGGAGTGTTCACAAACTAAATTTAAAACTGATGATAAAAGAATTTTTTTACATATTTGACAAAAACCAAAAAGGGAAATTTGTCTCTAACTCAATCAGGTTCCTTGGTTGAGTTTGTCAGACGACAAGAGTGTCTTTGCGAACCAAATTGCAGTGTCCCTAGCCGAGACACCATCTTCCCCAAATGGTGTAAGCAAACCAGCAAGTTCTTCATATTTCTCTTGCTTTACAAGCCCTGCACATTTCTCCAATAAACACTCTAATGCATCTGCCCTTTCTTTACTCTGCGGCGGACCCAATTTTGTGAGCTTACTTAGTACCGATGACATTTCACTCGCTGTTAGTTTCACCATCTTTGCTTTATCGCCCTCAAGGCTTCCAGACAAATGGTCTTTTGCTGCTGCAACTTCAGTAGATGAATGTGCAACACTAGAAATGGGCACTGTTATCTGTTCCTTTGGTTTAGGTAATGCCTCCTGAGTTTCAGCTTCTTCGATGGCTCTTGGAGGGGAACATGCTACTTCTTGTGCACTCACAACCCCAACATCAACATCACGTAACTGAGATTCCTCAGAGAATATATTTTCAGTTTCTTTTGGCAGAGCATTTTCTTCGGCTGGCGTTTCTGTAGAGTAAACTGCAATATCAGGATCAATTAAGCTCTCATCCGACTTCTGGCTTGTAAACTCAGAAATCTTCAATGTGTCACAGCTTGGATCGATTCTTTTTGTTTCAAGTTTGTCTTCTGCGCCATTCGTAGATGATGCCGGTTGCGATGAGCTGCTAGATCCAGTCTCTGTATTCGTCCAAAATGGATATAGATTTTCCAAACTGCGGGACACCTCGCTCTTCTCTCTTGAAACTCTTTCCTTTCCAAACTTTCCTGGCAATGAGTTTCTTCTTGCTTTATCCTTCGGACTATTTACCGGCTTTATCGGGAAAACCGGAAGATAAATAGGCGACAGGTTTTGGCATTGAAGAAGGTATGGTTGTAGAGATGGGTTTCTTAACAATTCGCAGGCCTGCAGGATAAATGTTACATAATCTTAGTTAAAATAGTCACCGTGGCAAACATCCATGATCCAACAATGAATATGTTCACAAACTTACTGTTGGCCGATATTCTGGTTTCTTCCTAAGCATAAGCTTTATCATTTGTTTCCTGTAACATGAAATAGTTGTGTCTTGTTTCATGCTGTTTGTGTTTGTATTAAAGAGAATCTTGTCAAATGAAAGAATAAGAAACTTACAAGGTAGAGGAGTAGACGATCGGAAGAGGAGACATAAGGGATCTGTTTATTTTATTGATGAGTCCAGCCATATCCTGTATATTTTCCTCAAAATTTAGTTTCAAAAAGTCATGAAAACATTACATTACAAAAAAGATATGATATAGGAAAAGCTTAAGGTAGGCCCACCGGAGCTTTAAACGCAGGCTGGTGTGCTGTAATTTCATACATACAACAACCTGAACAAAGCAGGATAAATGTGATTCCTTTTAATGACATAAAGAAGTCTACATTGTTCAAACTTAACTTACCCAGCGACCATATGTCAGATTTATATCCATATGGTTGATCTTCTAATACCTCAGGGCACATGCTGTTAGAGATACCCGAAACCTATGCAAAAAGTACTCTTAATTAGATAATCTAAAAAGAACTGACATTTGAGATACTAGATGTACAAATGGGTGCAGAGAGATACTATAAATAGAAAACAAAAAGGTATAGATAACACACCATGGAAACAGGCTTTTCTGGATTTATAAGTTTCGCCAGACCATAATTACCTGTGCCATGAGTAGAGATTAAAAGCTAACTAGTGCATAAAAAGACAAATATATAGTTTCCAATGAAGAGTAAATTCAGTATTCTCATTTATCATACCAAGCTGGACGTGATCATCTTTCGGCAGGAAAATATTTGAACACTGCATAGATAATCGATAATCAGAGAAGCCATTCTTCAAGAAATAACACAAAAAAGAATCACACATCAGCAAGAGTAATGTACTAGGATTTAAATATATACCGTTAGATCCATGTGAACTACACGGTTTGAGTGCAAATAGTTAACAGCCAGTAACAATTGTGCCAACCATTTAAAGATTCTCTGTAGAATCACATGAATAATCAGCAAAACAGTAACCTCACATATTTAATGTCGCAAAACAAGTGTAAAAGAAACAAAAGAATAAATTAAAAATAGAGAGATTACTTCCTCCGGGAATAATTTTCCTCTCGCTTTCTTAATAGCATTAGCCCTGATTTGGAAAAAACAAAATAGTTGTTAGTAATCCACGACGTGGATTTCGCTTTAGGCTGAGCCCCATAGAGAAAGATTACAAATACAGATTCCAAGGAATAACTCACATGTTCCCTCCCTCATAGTAAGCAGTAAAAATGCAGGCATTATTGTCCTGTGAAAAGAAAAAGAATCTGTGAAGAAATCCTTTTAACTTGTTCATATATGAACATTGAAATTCAACTTTTATACATTGTCAATCCAAGAATCTTCATAATGCACGATATAAGGATTCTTTAAGCTTGAGAGCAATTTCATCTGCAACACAAAAAGAAAAAGATGATGATTTTACAAGGGAATGAGAATTGCAAAGTTAAATGCCAAATAAACCAATTGCTCAAAACCCTGAATGAAAATAAGTGAAGTGTGTTTCCATACCAGATCATAATTTATAACAGCTCTGCTAATCTGAAGTTATCAGGTTAATACATTGCTCGAATAATGGAGAGACGAATATCAAAAACAAATGAATACCATATGCGTAGAAACAAATGAGCACCGAGAATCAATACAATAACTAGAGATATAAATATCACCTCATATGCTAATACATGTGTGAATAAAATAACTGATACAAAGATATGTCAAATGTCTTCCCCAATTTAAAGAGCATAGTTAACATAACGATTGAAGATTCAAAAGATCAACTAATAAAAGTCACATAGTTACCTCTTGTAAAGCGGTTTGCTTTAACTTGTCCGTGTGTTTCGCTAGGCAAATCTTCTTCATTGCATACCTAATCGATACAAGAAACTTTAAGACATGAAAGAAAGCAAGAGACCAACATACCACAAACAGGGTTTTTGATCAAAGAGAATGCAAACAAAAGAATAAAAATTGCTTTTTTAAAATTTATGGATTTGCAGATAGAAACTAATTTACAGAACCAAACTCATTCATTATAGACAAAACCCAAAACCTTGCATTTGTCCGTACAACACATACATAAAGCGTCTCCATTATTACTCGAATTTTTTTTAAAAAAATGAACAGTGTCTGCCCTAATTATTATGAAACAGAGCAAAAAGAATCTTACTTTTTGTCTTCAATATCATGAAGAACCACGAAATCGGAAGAGGACTTGCCTCTTCTAACCTGCTCCACGACATGATAGTTGTCGAGAGTGAACTTATGTTCCTCTTGACAGTCATTAGCCTCCATTTGCATGAAATCTTCAAAAAAGAAAAACCTTTCCCGGAGAAAAAAAGCTACAGAAACCCAATTTCACCTTGAAGAGCAGCTAAGGAAAACAGTAGAACGACAAGACAATCCAACCAAAAATCTTAGGGTTTCAGAAAGAGAAGAAGATAATGAAGAAGAACGTAAGTCTCTTGTAGTAGTGCCAAAATCAATGGAAGCCGACGACGACGGAGGAGGTATGTTGAAATCGCCCACCTATCAAGACTTTTATTTATGTCATTGGATTCTTTTTTTTTCTCCGGCACAGAATTTACTCTTTTTTCCCCTTTCCCTATGTACTAAGAAAAATATTATTTGTTGGCAAGTAACAAGTGACTATTTTAATTAAATAAAAAGTGAGTATTTTCCTCTCTTTTCTTTTCTTTTCTTTTTTGAGTAATGAATGTGTCGGTCGGCAATCGAATTTTAAATGTAGAAAAGTTGATTGAATAACGCTCACAAGAAAAATATATAAGAATTTTAAAGCACTCATTTGATTTTATCTTTCTGTTAAAGGAAATTGTTTTAAAGTTTGAACATGACTGGGGCATGGGGATTTATATGATTCTATAAAATACTATGTCATCTAGTGTGCTATTTGGCGAAATAACGATAGTGTATATTATGAATAATGTTCACTAATCATCATTTTATTTCCTTATTTGGGCTCAATACAAAAGGTTTTATTGGGGAAGGATTATTGAAAAGAAATATAAGTGTTGATATTATGTTGTGCTCAATCTATAGTCATCAACATAGATTGATTTTGGTGGAGAAAATTTAGTGTTGGTTGTTTATAGAGGTTGACCACTTAACCACCTCTTGATCATGATATAGGTCTCCACTGGTTTATACTCACTCGTGTGCCCGCCTCCCTATAAACCATGCAAAAACAACCTATCAATTAATTAAAACAACTAAGAAACATATATATGTATGTACCTAGTAAAAGCTTTTCATGCATATTGTATGTAAAAAACTTGCTTTGACAGTGGCAAATGTCATCTTATTCGCATAAGTCCTTGTGTATCTGCAAAAACAAAAAAAAAGAAAGTCAATCTCATAAGAGAATCATGCATGACTTATTGACTTGCATCAATGTCGTTGATCATTGAATTCGTATCCGGTAGAATGCATTTTGTTAAGAAAATAAATTGCTTCCTAGAGAGAACAATTAAACAAAAGAAAAGTAGTATAATAATAATACCCAGCAACTTGATTCTGAACCATCCATGGTCTCCAATCGTCAACAATGGAATAGTTGAGAGATCTTATCCATGCTTGAGTTCCAAGGAAAGGTACTAACATGTCGTGATCACCACTGTTTCACCATGAATGTACTAATGTTTATAAGCAATTGAAGCTTATATAAGAAATAAAGATGAATTGTATACTTGAGAAGCAAGCAAAGGTTAAAATTGTGTACCGACCTGAAGACGAGAGATCGATACCCTTCAATGCTAATATACTTATGATATGGCACACTACTCCTAATGTCCTTATTGTATGCGATTTCCGTATTACATCGTATCCATTTTCTTACGGTACCCTGCATGCAACCATATATTAGTCAACCATGTCCTGTGAAACTTTTTCTTTGTCCTCGACATTTATCAACTTATCATATACATATACCTCGTTCACTAGAAGAGCTTTGCGCACGCTTTTCTCATTTGCCCAATATTCAGATAGCGAATGCAGATTTGCCATCTGCAAAAGCAAAAAAATCTCTAATGGTCAAATGGTTTGTCATTATTCAAAGATGACATAACAAGTAGACCAAGAATGATTACTTACACAAGAATAAAGCCACATGCAGTCAGGTTTTAGAATATATTCTTCACTTATTCCAGAAACACACTATAAATATAAAACCACAACGTCTGAAATAAGTGATCTTCTTTAGTGACCATCAGTGATGTATTAATTGAATCATCTCCTTAGCTAATTAAATTCCAGAGAGTTTACCTTTTTAAAGTCTTCAAGGAGTTTCAAGCATTTTGTGTTACGAGGATTCACGCTAATATAATTCCCTTGACAACTTCTCTTTAGAGACTGCGAAAATCAGATAATAACTACTTTCTTTTAGTGACAAGAAAGACAAAACCATAAAATCCCAGATTTGGTACCTCATAGTGTTCATCAGAGATCAGTGCCTTTCCATGAGCAAATGGAATGCGAGAGTTAAGATCAATATCAGTGTCTGTTGCCGGGTTTCCGAGTACAAAGCCCTGTTGTTTAGTAGAGAGAAACAAGACGACGACTCTCAGTTATTATTGCAGAAAAATGTGTATATAACGTAAGAAGCAAGCGATACCGATGAACCTGAAGATTTATTTGAGGTTTGCTGTCTAAATGGTTTCCTGTGTGACAAATGGGAAACAATTGATAAGAAAATAATATAAGACTTAAAAGAAAATGGGATTGAAATGAAAGAAAGACATACCATTTGAGATTTCTTGAACGATGGTCGGAATGACAATACCGGAATAAGAATTTCCGGCGACATAGAGCGGATTGGATAAGAACTCAGGATGTTTGTCTAGCCACTGCACAACAAAACAAAAAAAAATGCTCAGTAAACGTGCATGCATCAAAAGATAGAGATGATTTAATAGACGCATTTTAAGTTTTCCATTCACCTTATGAAGAAACTCGTTGACCGGCTTAGCTACCCCTGTGTCACTTGGTATATCAGCAAGTGGATTTCTGGAGTAGGAGAAGCCAGTCCCAACAGGCTGATCCAAATAGAGAATGCTCGCCACCTGACACGAAGCAATGATGATCCAATACTTTAAGAAGATGAAGATTCATTGGGTTTGTGTTCATGAGTACACTACTAAAATATCGTATATTACCTTAGTCCATGCATATGTGGTAGAGACCAAAGAGGGGATACTTCCATTGTATTCCTCAGCCTTGAAAGCAATTGGCCCTGCGTTTTTGTTTTTGGTAGTTGTTTGCAATTCAAACAAGTCACTAATTCTGATCAAGTGATAAAGAAAGAATGAAAAGTTTTTGGATTTTACCATTCTCATAAATAAGAGCAGTGAACGAAGAACAGAAAGGACCTCCACTTAACCAGAGAAGAAGAGGGTCTTTCTCTGGATTACTCTCAGATTTGATGAAGTAGTAGAACATTTGATCTTTCTCTGCCTCACCCACACCAATGTACCTTACTCATTCAACACCAAAACTCAGAACACACATATATATAGTCATACATTATCAGGATAATAAGAAGAGGAACCTACCCGGTCTCGAGCTCGAAAGGAAGAGGGCCTTGGAAACCAGGAAGAAATCTGATGGTAGATCCTGAATCAACAAGCTGAATCAAAACAAGTAGAAGATGAAACTTGAGTATCCATGACAAGTAGTAGCACTCTTTCCCCATTCTCTTTGATCAAAAGTTTTTGAATTTCTTTCACAATAGAGATAATTTATTGAAATATATAGTAACCATACAAGGCCAAAGCCTGATAAACAAAAAAGCCCCACAACATTGAAAGTCTACACAGTTTGCAAAATGCAATTCATCACAAAAACATTGACAGAGACAGGTCATATTCTCCTAAGAAGAAATGAGCCGCGTAGAGTTACCAAAAGACACAACAAAACAACAAGTGGAAGACATGCAAGATTAGTTACAGAGTATACTAGTGATGAAGTCTAGTGCCTTGTACAAAAGCATCTGAAAACAAGATGGACATTTTTGTCTCCACCAAAATCACAAGTGTAATCTATCTTTTTTTTTTTTTGGTAAAAGGTGAAAGATTTATACCATTTTCAAGTTTGCGACAGCATACAGAGAAAACAAAGAAGAAAGAAAAACCAAAAACTATGCTCTAGAGACCTGCTTTATGCTTTAGCTTCTCTCTGTATGCTGTCGCAAAACCAAAAGTAAAGTTTAATTAGTTACAGACCTTACTCAAGTTAAGAAATACCTCTACATAAATCTTCCAGCTTCACTTACGTCGAGACCGGAGCACGATCGACTGCTCAAAATAAATTCGTCGAACCAAATCATTTAACAGGCATTGCAGGCCATGTACAATAAATTACATACAAAAACAAACTGTTGGGAACTTAAAGGATTACTCTTTGAAGCAAAACTTGTTGTTTTCTTTTTTTTTTGGTAAGACAATAATTTATTCATATGCGTTATCTGCCACGTGGCTTTATTTAAAATAGACTTTGTTTTATGAAGTTGAATTGAAGAAAAGAGGATGCAGACAGAAATTAGGGTTCATTCATACATACTCAAAAATTAATAGACGGGAATGGAACTAGAGTTCAAGTGTTCCGATGTTGGAGTATGGAAGGAGGCTCTGTCTTCGTACGATTCCCGAATCGAATCACTGAACAAACCAGAACTCGTCTCTCTCGACCAATTCTACCGCATCAAACTCCCTTGTCTTCTTCACGACCGAGACCCTAACCCTTACCTCACTACTTCCGAGCTTTCTCAACTCATGAAATGGAAGCTCTCTCGTGGAAAATGGCGGTACTTGATCTCTCTGTCTCTACAATCTTATATTTTTGCCTAATTCCTCAATTCTACTTTACCTTTTTGGGTTTAATGGTAATCTTCCTTTCCTCGAAGGCCGCGTCTGCTGGACTTCGTGTCGTCTCTAGACGATTCAGTGGTGAAATCTGCTTCTGAGAAAGCTTTTAAATCGCTTCCTGACATCTCCAAGGCTGTGAAAGAGCTCACTGTGCTTAAGGGCGTTGGTGCTGCCACCGCATCCGCCGTTCTTGCTGCTTACGCCCCTGACATTGCACCATTTATGTCCGACGAGGTACACTTCTCTTTCAGTCATCAGATAGTAGCAATGAAGAATCCTGATTTTTGGCTCTGTTTTTAATTTGGTAAACTTTAATGTGGAAGGAAAGGCAATGGAGGTGGCTCTTGGGAACTCAAAGGATTACTCTTTGAAACAATACTTGTTGTTTGCAACTAAGCTACAAGATAAAGCAAAGGTTAATTACTTAGTCTCTCTAGACAATTGTCTGTATATATATATATTATGTGTTCTAAGTTTTATTACAACTAGGATGATTCTTGAAACATGTTGATTTTGTCAAATTTTTTTGTTAATTTCAAATTTTCAAGTGATCTGAAAATCCTTGAAAATGTTGAGAGCGTATAGATTGAAATTTGGACTCTTGAATCAGATATGGATTGTTGTTGTAGGAATTAAAGTTGAAGGGAGAGTGGGATGGGCCTTCAGATATTGAAAGAGCTCTATGGAGTTGTACTGTGCGTGCAAAGTCACAGCCAGAGAAGAGCTCTTCCGGGAAGAAAAGAAAACGGTAGGTGATAATATTTCTATCCAGTTCACCTTCCATCCATTTTTAAGATCAACCATATGTCAGCAGCTCTTCTGGAAGTCATATCCGTAATTGTTCAACTGTAGTAAGTGTTCTCGAATGTTTTATCAAAATGCTGAGTATTTAGCGGAATCATATAACTTGAAGGGAAAAAATGGATACTTTACATTTTCAGATATCTTCCAAATTAACATTGAAGGTGGGAATCGAATCCTATATTTAAGGGAGGACGATGATTCTATTTTGACTTGTTCAAAAGACTGATTCAATAGGTTATGAGGGTAGAGTTATAGGGGGAGAAAAACAAAACAGAGGATATGTTGTGTCCCATTTAACTAAACTGATTTTGGCATGTATTATAGCTGATAGGTTGTTACTTGTTACAGAATTTGGCCACTTATCCATCCCTTGAACATGATTGATCTTTCCTCTGCCGACCCTATAAATCAAACCCACAAAAAATTAACAGACTCCAAGTACAAAGCCTTTTTTCTCCCCATTTATGTAATGCATGGCAATAAGTGATGTTTTCTGATAAATAGTCTTAGCACCTAAAATGTATTTCAGATGATACATCAAACCAAACACTTTCGGTTTCAACATTAACAAGATCACTTGAGGAGTAAGTTTTGTGTGTTTAAAGAAGTTGGCCACTTATCCACCTCTTGAACAAGATTGAATTCTCATCTGGTTTATAGTCTAACGTGTGCCCGCCACCCTACAAATCAAACCAACAAACCGATTTAACAATGTGATGTAAAAAAGCTTTGCATTTTTGTCAATAGAAAATGTGGATATAGGAGTCACTTTCACAGTAGCAAATGTCATCTTATTAGCGTAAGTCGTAGTGTATCTGCAAATGAAAAAATGTTGGATAAGCAGCTTATACAAATGAAGAAAAGAAACCAACAACCAAAAGAAAAAATGGTATATATACCCAGCGACTTGATCAAGTATCATCCATGGCCTCCATTTGTCAATAATGGAATAGTTGAGAGATCTTATCCAGTCTTGAGTTCCAACGTAAGGTGTTAGCATGTCGTGATCACCACTATTCACCAAACACACCAATACCAGAAAAAAATTACAGACAACTAATAAAAACACAAGCCTTATAGTTAAATTTGTGTATTGACCTGAAGATAAGAGATCGATAGCCTTGGATGCTGTTCTTCTTATGGTATGGTATGCTGCTTTTAATGTCTTTATTGTTTTGCAAAGTCCATTTACATCGTTCCCATCTACCTGTAGTACCCTGCAATAAAAAGTCCTCATATATAGAGTTTGATCATCAGACTTTATCAATGATCTTATGATAAACTTGTCAAATACCTCCACAACTTTAAGTGCTCTGCGTACGCTCTCGTTATTAGCCCAGTAATCGGATAGCATAGACCGATACGACTGCGAAAGCAACTTTGTAAATATTCTTCTCTTGTGGTTTAGTTTAGTGGCTAGTGCAAAATCTACCAAGATGCTTACATGGCAATCAGGAGATGTAAGGTCACATTTTGGTACGAGGATAAGATTTTCATATATTCCAGAAACACACTGTATTTATCCCACAAATTCTAAGTTAGTGAATAGTGATTATAACTTTTTACCATTGTACCAACTAAATTTTCAGATTGTTTACGTTGTCATAGTCTTTTATGAGTTCCAAGCATTCTGTGTTAAGAGGATCTACAAAAATATAGTTTCCTCCACAAGTTCTCTTCATCGACTACAAAAATAAGAGTTTGTTAACAATAATTCATTGTGGTGACAAGAGAGCAAAAGCATCCTAGATTTTGTAATGATACCTCATAGAGTTCATTAGAGATAAGTGCCATTCCATGAGCAAATTGAATACGAGAATTTCTATCAAGATCATAGTCTGTTACCGGACTTCCGAGCACATAGCCCTGTTTTTGATGGTGCCAAATAACTCTTCAATTCTTAGTGCTCCATAAGGTATAATATAGAAATAATTAATGGCAAGTACACTTGAACCTGAAGCCTTATTTGAGGTTTGCCGTAAATACAATTTCCTGTGATAAATTGGTGAAATAGAGGGTCAACAAACTGATGTCAAAGAAAAGGGCTTGCATAGGAACTGACGTGATAAACACTTACCATTTGAGATTTCTTGAACGATGACCGGAACCATCTTACCGGAATAAGAATTTCCACCGGCATAGAAAGGGTTGGAGAAATACTCAGGATGCTTGGTTAGCCACTGCACAACAAACCAAACAAAAACTCTAAAGTGCATAGATAGTAAAGAAAGATGCCTTAGTGGACAATTTGAGTTTTCCCATTACTTTACGAAGAAACTCATCGACCCGCTTAGCTGATCCTGTGTCACTTGGTATATCAGCAAGTGGATTTCTTGAGTAGGAGAAGCCAGTCCCAACAGGTTGATCTAAATAGATTATATTCGCAACCTGAAAAGAAGCAATGATTCTTAAACTTGAAGCTGAAACATTAAGATTTATTTCATTGAGTTTGTTATCATGAATTAAATTTCTCTAACCTTTGTCCATGAATATGTAGTAGAGACCAACGTGGGGATACTTCCATTGTACGCCTCAACCTTGAAACCAAGTGGCCCTGATTGTTTTTATTTCAGTTCAAACAAGTCACTTAATATTCTGCAGAGGAATATTAAGAATGAGTAAAAGAAGATTTACCGTTCTCATATATAAGACCAGTGAAAGAAGAGCAACCAGGTCCTCCACTTAGCCAGAGAAGAAGAGGGTCTGTTTTTGGATTGCTCTCAGATTTGATGAAGTAGTAGAACATTTGATCTTCATCTTCCTCACCAACACCAATGTACCTTAATGATTTAACTCCAAAACTTAGAGAACACAGAGTCATACATCATAAGGCTAATATGAAGAGGAACAAACCCGGTTTCGAGCTCGAAGGGAAGAGGGCCTTCAAAACCAGGAAGATATTTGATGATAGAACTTGAATCAGCATGCTTAGTCAACAGAAGCACAAGTTGCAGCAGCAGCAACTTGGGTATCCATGAACCCATTCTTTTTCTTGTCTTAAGTTTTTGAGTTTAAAGACAAAACATCTTTATCTTGGAAAACAGAGACGTTGACCCAAACAAACATCTTTTAGTCTTTGTTTAGTTGTTCCGTCTGCAACTGGTTAAAGAAAATAAAACTAGGTTTTTGAAATGAAAATTTGAGCACGTGATCATGCACGTGGAAGGGACAAAGTCGCGCGTAAAGTGTTTTGCAGTTTGCACGTGGGACAGACGAATTAATTTTCAACTTATTTAAACTATTATTGTTAAGGTTAGCATCTCTGTATAAGTTTTAAGTGAGAATAATACTTCTGTATAAGTCTTAAGGTAGACATAAAAGGGTGCCTTCTTTTGATCAAAGTACTAGAGAAAACAGTAGTTACGTAGACATTAACTTTTCTTTGGTCTATAATGTTGTCTTATGATAAACAGTGTAACATTGACTTCAGATGGGAAAACTATATATATCAAACCAAACACTTTTGGCTTCAACATCAATAAGATCACCCCAAGTGTGTTTAAAGAGGTTGACCACTTATCCACCTCTTGAACAAGATTGAATTCTCTTCTGGTTTATATTCCAACGTATGCCCACCTCCCTATAATAACCAAACCCACAAACCAATTACAACTGATGTAAAACAGCTTTCAATTTTTATATTGACAAAAAAAATTAAAATGTGGATAAAAGAACATACTTTCACAGTGGCAAGTGTCATCTTATTGGCATAAGTCTTGGTGTATCTGCAAATAACAAAAGTTTGATTTCATCGGATGAGCAGCTTATATATGCAAATGGAAACAATAACAAAAAGAGAAGATGAAAAAGAAATGGTTATATATATACCCGGCTACTTGATCGAGTATCATCCATGGCCTCCATTTTTCAGTAATGGAATAGTTGAGAGATCTTATCCATGCTTGAGTTCCAAGGAAAGGGATTGTCATATCGTGATCACCGCTACTCAACAGAAAGACCATGCCAGAAAAAAAAAAGCTTACAAAAAAACTAATTAATGAAAGCACAAGCTTGTAAATCAGTTTAATTTTGTGTACCTAATGACTAGAGATCGATAGCCTTTGATGCTGTTATTCATATGGTACGGTATGCTGCTTTTAATGTCTTGATTGCTACGCACGCTTAGATCACATCGTTCCCATTTCCCTTTACTCCCCTGAGATCAAAATATTCTTAGAGTTTGATAAACAGATTTTACCAACGATCTAATCATAAACTTGTCATATACCTCCACAACTTTGAGTGCTCTGCGGACAATCTCGTTATTTGCCCAATATATAGATAGCAAATACCGATACGTCTGCAAAAAGCAACCTTGTCAATATTCTTCTATAACGGTTAGTTAAGTGGTTTGCCATTGATCGAAAGATAAACAGAGATACAAGTTGGAGTCCCTTACATAACAATCAGGGGATGTAGTCTCACATTTTGGTTTTAGAATGAGTTCTTGATATATTCCAGAAACACACTGTAAAAATAACCACAAATTTAAGTGAGTTATTTTCTTTCTTTTTTATCATTCACGCCAACTAAATTGCAGATTGTGTGTAAACCTTGTGATAATCTTTGATGAGTTTCAAGCATTCTGTGTTAAGAGGATCTACAATACTATAGCTTCCTCCACAGCTTCTCTTCAACGACTACAAAGTAAGATATTTGAACTGGTTTGTCAACTACTTTGTTGTGCTGAAAGGAGACAAAATATATATCCTAAGTTATGTAACTGTACCTCAAAGAGTTCATCAGAGATGAGTGCTACTCCATGAGCAAATGGAATGCGAGAGTCTTTATCATGATCATAGTATGCTACCGGGTTTCCGATCACATAGCCCTGTTTTTGGTGGTTCAAACAAATAGCTCTTTAATTATAATGTTCAATATTGGAAATAATGTAAGAAGCAAGCATATAGTAATGAACCTGAAGATTTATTTGAGGTTTGCAGCATATATAATTTCCTGTGATGTAATAAATGATCAAGAAACTAGATTCAAAGAAAAGGGCTTGCATATATAGGGATTGAAGTGGTAAAACTTACCATTTGAGATTTCTTGAACGATAGCCGGAATCACCTTACCGGAATAAGAATTTCCGGTGACATAGAAAGGATTGGAGAAATAATCAGGATGCTTAGCTAGCCACTGCACAACAAATTACCAACAAATAACGAAATCTCCAAAAGTCAATGCATAATTAAAGATAGATGCTTTGAGTTTGATACTTTGATCTTTACCTTACGAACAAACTCGTTGACCAGCTTAGCTGATCCTGTGTCACTTGGTCTATCAGCAAATGGATTTCTTGAGTAGGAGAAGCCTGCCCCAACAGGTTGATCTAAATAGATTATATTCGCAACCTGAAAAGGAGCAATGATTCTTAAACTTGAAGATGAAACATTAAGATTTCATTGAGTTTGTTATCATGAATAAAATTTCTCTAACCTTTGTCCATGAATATGTAGTAGAGACCAACGTGGGGATACTTCCATTGTACGCCTCAACCTTGAAACCAAGAGGCCCTAATTTTTTTTATTTCAATTCAAACAAGTCACTTAATATTCTGCAGACGAAAATCAGAAAGTGTTAAAGAAGATTCATTACCGTTCTCATAAACAAGACCAGTGAAAGAAGAGCAACCAGGTCCTCCACTTAGCCAGACAAGAAGAGGATCTTCTTCTGGATTGCTCTCAGATTTAATGAAGTAGTAGAACATTTGATCTTCATCTTCATCACCAACACCAATGTACCTGAATGATTTAACTCCAAAACTTAGAGAACACAGAGTCATACATCATAAGGCTAATATGAAGAGGAACAAACCCGGTTTCGAGCTCGAAGGGAAGAGGGCCTTCAAAACCAGGAAGATATTTGATGATAGAACTTGAATCAGCATGCTTAGTCAACAGAAGCACAAGTTGCAGCAGCAGCAACTTCGGTATCCATGAACCCATTCTGTTTTTTCTTAAGTTTTTGAGTTTTATGAAAAAACATCTTTTATCTTCAAAAATCAAAACAGAGACGTTGACACAAACAAAAATCTTTTAGTCTTTGTTTAGTTTAATATCTGTTAGTCTTTGTTTAATTTGACATCTTTTAGTCTTTGTCTAATTTGTTCCGTCTGCAACTGGTTAAAGGATAGAAAACTAGGTTTTTGAACGTGGAAGGGACAAATTCGCGTGTAAAGTGCTTTGAAGTTTGCACATGGGACAAAGCCGGACAAAGACAAATCAATTTTTGAACTTCATTAAACATTTATAATTGTTAAGGTTATTGACATCTCTGTATAAGTTTTAAGTGATCATAATATACTTTTTAGCAGGTAGGAGTTAAAAGGTGCATTCTTTTGATCAAAGTGCTAGAAAAAACCCACGAGTAGTTACGTAGACAAAAAATTGTTTTTTTATATATTTTCTTCTAGATTATAATGCAACATTGACTTCAGATGGGAATACTATATCAAACCAAACACTTTGGGCTTCAACATCAATAAGATCACTCCAAGTGTGTTTAAAGAGGTTGACCACTTATCCACCTCTTGAACAAGACTGAGTTCTCCTCTGGTTTATATTCCAATGTGTGCCCACCTCCCTATAATAAACCAAACCCACAAACCAATTAATAAACTGGTGTAAACAAGCTTTGCATTTTTGTTTGACATATAAATGTGGATAAAAGAACATACTTTCACAGTGGCAAGTGTCATCTTATTGGCATAAGTCTTGGTGTATCTGCAAATAACAAAAGTTTGATTTCGTCGGATGAGAAGCTTATATACAACAAAAAAAGAAGATGTAAAAGAAATGGTTATATATATATACCCGGCGACTTGGTCGAGTATCATCCAAGGTCTCCATTTTTCAGTAATGGAATAGTTGAGAGATCTTATCCATGCTTGAGTTCCAAGGAAAGGGATTGTCATATCGTGATCACCGCTATTCAACAGAAACACCATACCAGAAAAAAAAGCTTACAAAAAAACAAATCAATGAAAGCAAAAAGCTTGTAAAGAAGTTTATTATTGTGTACCTAATGACTAGAGATCGATATCCTCTGATGCTGTTATTGATATGGAATGGTATGCTGCTTTTGATGTCTTGGTTGCTAAGCACTCTATAATCGCATCGTTCCCATGTCCCTTTACTCCCCTGAGATCAAAATCTTCTTAGAGTTTGATCAACAGATATTTTACCAATGATCTTATCAAAAACTTGTCATATACCTTCACAACTTTGAGTGCTCTGCGGACAGTCTCGTTATCAGCCCAATATTCAGATAGCAAATACCGATACGTCTGCAAAAAGCAACCATGTCAATATTCTTCTCTAATGGTTAGTTAAGTGGTTTGCCATTGATCGAAATATAAACAGAGAGATACAACATACAAGTTGGAATCACTTACATAACAATCAGGAGATGTGTGCTCGCATTTTGATTTTAGAATAAGTTCTTCATATATTCCAGAAACACACTGTAAATAAATATAACCACAAATTCTAAGTTAGTTATTTTCTTTTTTTATATCATTCACGCCGACTAAATTGCAGATTGTGTGTAAACCTTGTCATAATCTTCGATGAGTTTCAAGCATTCTGTGTTAAGAGGATCTACAACACTGTAGCTTCCTCCACAACTTGCCTTCAACGACTACAAAGTAAAAAGAGATTTGAACTGGTTTTTCAACTACTTTGTTGTGGTGACAGGAGACAAACTATACAATATATCCTAAGTCATATATGTAATTGTACCTCAAAGAGTTCATCAGAGATGAGTGCTACTCCATGAGCAAATGGAATGCGAAAGTCTTTATCATGATCATAGTATGCTACCGGGTTTCCGATCACATAGCCCTGTTTTTTGGTGGTGTGCAAACAAATAGCTCTTTAATTATAATGTTCAATATTGGAAATAATGTAAGAAGCAAGCATATATATAGTAATGAACCTGAAGATTTATTTGAGGTTTGCAGCATATATAGTTTCCTGTGGTAAAATAAATGATCAAGAAACTAGAATCAAAGTAAAGGGCTTGCATATATAGGGGTTGAAGTGATAAAAACTTACCATTTGAGATTTCTTGAACGATGGCCGGAATCACCTTACCGGAATAAGAATTTCCAGTGACATAGAAAGGATTGGAGAAATACTCAGGATGCTTAGCTAGCCACTGCACAACAAATCACCAACAATAATAACGAAATCTCCAAAAGTCAATGCAGAAAGACAGATGCTTTGAGTTTTGGCCTTTACCTTACGAACAAACTCGTTGACCCGCTTAACTGATCCTGTGTCACTTGGTATATCAGCAAATGGATTTCTTGAGTAGGAGAAGCCAGTCCCAACAGGCTGATCCAAATATATTATGTTCGCCACCTGAGAAGAACCAATGGTCTTAAAACTTGAAGATGAAGAAGAGTTTCATTAGTTGGGTTTGTAATCAGGAGTACAAAACTGGTGTTTTACCTTAGTCCATGAATATGTGGTAGAAACCAACGTCGGTACACTTCCATTGTAAGTCTCAACCTTGAAAGCAAGTGGCCCTGATTTTTGTTTTTCAATTCAAACAAGTTACTGAATAGTATGCAGAGACGACAAATGAGAAAGAGTTAAGAGATTTTTATTTTACCATTCTCATAAACAAGACCAGAGAAAGAAGAGCAGCCAGGTCCTCCAGTTAACCAGACAAGAAGAGGGTCTTCTTCTGGATTGTTCTCAGATTTGATGAAGTAGTAGAACAGTTGATCTTCCTCTTTTTGACCAACACCAATATACCTTCATTATGTAACTCTAAAACTCAGAACACAGCGTCATACATACATTATAGGGGTAATATGGAAATGAAAATGCAGAGGAAAAGAACCCGGTTTCGAGCTCGAATGGAAGAGGGCCTTCAAAACCAGGAAGATATCTGATGATAGAACTTGAATCAGCATGTTGAATCAACACAAGCACACATTGCAGCAGCAGCAGCAACTTGAATATCCAGGAAGCCATTCTTGTTTTAGTTTTTGAGTTTTAACATTTTTTATATATACTCAAAACTCAAAAGCAGAGGCGTTGACCCAAAACAAAGATGGAATCTTTTCGGTTGAGTATGGTTCTATAAACCGGTCAATTGCAATATCTATACCCGAGACAATTCGGGTTAGTCTCTCTAACCAGTTCCAATTAATCTGTTTAGTTTTCCTTTGGATGTAAAGGTGTTTAGAGTTTGTTTTCTCCTTCAATTACCAACTGCCAACTGGTTAACGAATTGAAATTGAGGGTTTGAGCTGAAAACACTTGGGCACTTGACGTGAGAATGTACGTGGAAGGCCAGAAGGGACAAAGTCCCATGTAAAATGCTTTGCAGGTTATTTTATTGCACATGACATAGGACAAATTATTGTTTAATGATTTCAGCATTGCCTAGAAAACCGGACCGGTTGACAGTTTGAACCGGTTCAATAAATTTGTATGGGGTAATATTTGTAAAGCTAAGACTATAGAGTTCGTTAGGGGTAACAAGAATAGTATGGGGGGTTAGTTTGCAAATTCCCGTTAAATTTGTCGATGTTTCTTTTTGGGATGGTGGGTTTGTAGACAAATCGACGTCTCAGAGATTGTAATTACGGATCGTGTCTCTGCTGCTTCTTCTTCTTTCAATCCGATTTCGGACAACCTTTTACTCAGACAGGAGATTTCAGTTTTTTTCAGGTGAGCTTCTTGCTTTCTGCAACTCAAGCTCTTTTGTTTTTTGGGTTTTGTTTCTTTCCTTTTTCTTTTCTTTTTCTTTTGTTTGAAGTTTCCTCCTTCTTTGTTTTACTTTAGTCATTGGAAAGCTTACTTTTTCTCACTTTGTGATTTGCCTTTGGAAATTAAGACTTAGTTGACTTTCAGAAGCTTATAAAGTTTCAAGTTTTTTTTGTTCATTTGATGACGTTTTCAGCAACCAAATTCCATCGAATTATCTTGATGAATCCTTATGGATTTCAAATGTTAGTATGCTTTGAATTTCATGTGTCTGTTGAATTCTGTTAAGAGTCATAGATTTTGAATCCTTGGTGATGAGTTATTGGTTTGAGTGATCAGCTGCTATAAGCTTAGTTCTCGCTTGTGTTATAAGCTTAGTTCTCGCTTGTGTTAGATTTTGAATCCGCTGTTTTGTTTCAGTCCATGTTAGTACTTGAACCGTTGTCTTGCAGTGTGACTTAAGCTGGTTTCCGTGAGCCAATAACTTGATACTTGTGAGTGTGCCCAAATTCCAAACTGATGCAGTTCTCTCTCTCTGCTATCTGTTAATTTCTTTCATAATCATCTTTTCTCTTTCCTCTTGGCAGCTTTTCCTCCCTCTAGTGTGAAACTCTGCACCAGAGGTGAAAGGTTATCATTGCAAAAGGGAGCACAAGTGGATAGTGTTTGCTCAAGTATTAGTACAGAAACTAGTATGGCTGATACCAGTTCAAGGACTGATGTCTCAACTGATGGTGACACAGATCATAGAGATCTGGGGGTTAGCTCGTAATCTGGCTCTAATCATTTTATAGTTTTATTATCTCTACAATGTCACTCCTGGGAGGCTTGTACCGGAATCCCTTGGTAAAACTTGGGGCATTCTACCGGTATAGCCAAATCCACAGGACTAGTCATTTGCTTATGTTCATCAAACATGCATAGTTTGAATGAAACAGTAATTCCTGATGTTGATTACATGCAGTCTGATAGAGGGCATATGCATGCTGCTGCCTCTGATTCCAGTGATCGATCAAAGGATAAGTTGGATCAAAAGGTGATAGATTCATCTCTGTGGATCAACTAGCATCTGTGTATATTACGCATATGCATAATCTGTTTTGTTTCCTTTTCGTTTTGATCCATAGACCCTTCGTAGGCTTGCTCAAAATCGTGAGGCAGCAAGAAAAAGCAGATTGAGGAAGAAGGTATGTATATTTTGCTTTTGTTCTTGTTTTGATTTTTCTTATATATTCCTCTTATTTCCTTGTAATATCTCTAGAAGAATATCTATCTGTCATTACCTTAAGCATGTTATTGTTTCCTCCATAGGCGTATGTTCAGCAGCTGGAGAATAGTCGATTAAAGCTGACTCAACTTGAGCAGGAGCTGCAAAGAGCAAGACAGCAGGTTTATTAACTTTCTTATTTGTTTTGATTCTGATATGTATGTCTTTATAAAGAAGATAAAAGGCTGAAGCTACTTCAACTTATAACTAACAGTCAGTTACGAGTTAGTACTAGTCTTGGGTTAGCTGAAGTAGAGGAGGTAACAGAATTATGGGTCATCCATAGTTTAGTTGGGTAAAAGTAGCTGGTAACTCTCTCGAAATAGGTCCTTCTGGTCTGTTTATTCGGATGTTGATGGCATACAGAGAATTTCTATTCTGGTTCTTATCAGATTCTTTGTCATGACTCATGACAGTGTATTTGTCACTTAAGGATATATATTTTTCAATTTTAGGGAGTTTTCATCTCAAGTTCAGGAGACCAAGCTCATTCTACTGGTGGCAATGGTGGGTTGTTTCTTCTCTGTTAGTTTTGAGATTGATCCTTTTGATTTGAAATTTCTATGTGAGATAAGTGCATATATACATATATGTTGATGAATTGGTGATAGCATAAGTCATCTCATGGCAATATGCTTACACTTGTTAGAGTTAATGGTTTCAAGAGTCAGTGATGATCTGGATGGGAAATTAAAGTCATGGTGATGTCAAAACTGAAGTTTCTTATAGTTTGCGCTGGTGTTAGCTTAGGTCTGCAAGGGTTTGTTCTTGATCTAGTATACTTGCCTTTCTGCAGGGGCTTTGGCATTTGATGCAGAACACTCACGATGGCTTGAAGAAAAGAACAGGCAAATGAACGAGCTGAGATCTGCCCTGAATGCTCATGCAGGTGATACTGAGCTCCGGATAATTGTGGATGGAGTGATGGCTCACTATGAGGAGCTTTTCAGGATTAAGAGCAATGCAGCTAAGAATGATGTCTTCCACTTGTTATCTGGAATGTGGAAAACACCAGCTGAGCGATGTTTCTTGTGGCTTGGCGGGTTCCGCTCATCCGAACTTCTCAAGGTAAGCTCTTTCCAAGTCCATAGAGAGATTTTGATGAACAGCCAACTTAATGAGTCGCAGTGTTTTCACAACAGCTTCTTGCGAATCAGCTAGAGCCCATGACAGAACGACAGGTAATGGGCATCAATAGCTTGCAGCAGACGTCGCAGCAGGCAGAAGATGCTTTATCTCAAGGGATGGAGAGTTTACAGCAATCCCTAGCTGATACTTTATCCAGTGGAACTCTTGGTTCCAGTTCATCGGATAATGTCGCGAGCTACATGGGTCAGATGGCCATGGCAATGGGGCAGTTAGGCACCCTCGAAGGATTCATACGCCAGGTACTTTAGAAATGTGGATGTTATCGAGATATACCATATCTTTTCATCGTCACAAAGAGATAAATATTTTATTTTATATATGAATCCGTCTGTTATGGAGTTCATAGGGCATTTCTTGGTGGCAGGCTGATAACTTGAGGCTGCAAACACTACAACAGATGCTTCGAGTATTAACAACACGTCAGTCAGCTCGTGCTCTTCTTGCTATACACGATTATTCATCTCGATTACGTGCTCTTAGTTCCTTGTGGCTTGCCCGGCCAAGAGAGTGAAACAGAAGAATAGTGCTCTACTCAGCAGTCAGCCCTATACATAATCTTATGACTCAGATCGGCAGGGATACTCCTTCCAAGAGATCGATCACAAAGCAAGGCATTCTCAGATTCTTACCAAAAGCAATATTTTGGGAAAGAAGACTGCAGGTTTTGAAATTGGTTTCCTGAGGTCCGCAAGACTCGAGTGTTGTGTGTGTTGTAATTTTTAGCCATCAGGTTGCATAGTTTTATAGAGTGAATGTTTATAGGTCTTTGAATATTCAAAGCGGATAGGTGATCAGTGTAAGGTCGCAATTACCAACATGACAGAAGATGGGATCCTTTCAGGAACTTGGATTGTATGATCATAAACTCCAGCAGACCAAATCAATTTATATTGAGAGTTCAAAAAAGAGAGCAGATTGTGTATCTTGAAATCATAGCAAGATTGCCCAGTAAACACTGTCACACATAAAGCTTACAGAGGTTTGGCTAATACTATGTATAACCAACCTGAGTCAGAGAAAATACTCATACAAATGAAAAGATCTAATTATTTCCAGGAAGAAGACTTCTTCCAAATGTCGAGAATACAATACTGGCAAGACATATGCAAACTTGAGCAAGAACTGAAGCAGCATAAACAGTACAGCTTATGTGAAACTCGAAAAGTAAACATCACCAGTTCAAAAGTAGTTGCTGGTGTAGAAATTCTTGAGAAAATCAGTCTTTCCTTGATCCTTGTTTCCAGTATTCTGCACGAGCCCTTCACCCACCACATATTGACCGATGATGTGGTGACGCTGCTTTGCGTGATCCACAATGTCAGTCAGCTCTTCCATTCCTTTGAATATAAGAAGATCAATTACCTGCAGAAGCAAGACCACCATCAGATTGCATTCTAAAATCACCTTAAAAGAGAACCAATCCGAGATCACTACACCCACACTCAAGGAGATGCTTTGAATTGATGGTTCAAAATACAAACAACTAACCATTCACCACATAAGCAAATCTTAACTTTGGTACCAAATGCCAACAATGCTGTCATACTACGAGAAAGAACACCATTTTGATATGAAGTATATAATTTTGTAGCAGGTTTACTGTATCGACGACAACAGACTCATCTATGAAAGAAAACAAATGCAAAGAAGAAAGGAACACAGCTTTAGCAGGATGTAACCGGTAAAGCTCCCACCTTTTCGCTCCAAGTAAATCTTCACCAAGCACCCAATTCACAAGACACTTTTTTGTTCATAAGATAAGACTACCAAGAAATTAAAAGTCTCCGCTCACATAAACTACTTGCACAAATTCTACACGATAGAAGGTGTAAGCTTTCAGCTTTCAACAACACTCAAACAAAGCTGACAATAAATCCAAGCCAAAAGTGGAATAGAAAGCAGATACGATCAGATTAACAAATATAAAACAGCTCATTGTTTGGTAGCCAACCAAGACGCATTAGCCAAACAAGGAAAATGCTTTCAATTTCGCCATCGCATAGGACCTGGGTCCGTATTAATCAGAGTTAAATTAAGGGAAAGTACCTTAGGATCGGTGATGTGAGCGTTATTCCGAATCTGAGCAGAGATAGCATAGCGGAGCTGAGAAGGAGCGACGACATCTTGAAGATTGTAAATGTCCATGATGGTGGGGATAGATCTACAGGCAGCTCTAAAGAAATCGAAAACACGGCGGCGAGCTTCCGTCAGGTTCGCCGAGTTCGGAGGAACACCGATTTTCCTCAACGCGAATGGTGCCGCCATTTTGATCTACGAAATCGAAAAATTTCACCTTCCTGCCTGAGATTAAAAGAGAAATGAGTAGCCGAATAGAGAAACAAACATCTGACTATCTGATTGCTTCCAGAGTTATCTGACGACGTCGTTTCGAAGTGAGTGGCTAATGGGCTTTTTATGGGCCTAAGCTGATGTAGAGAATAGCCGTAATTATTTCCGGTTAGTTTCGGTTTACAAAAAAGGGTAAGAAGGTAATTGTTTTTCTATCCCGCCGGGGTGTCTCCGCTTTCTTAAACCTCTCTCTTAAGAACTTGGCGCCGTTATCTTTCTCATGGCGGCGACAATGGTGAAGCACGAGATTCTCAACTACAGCGAGGATGAAGAAGAAAATTACTCAGACGAAGGAGATTGGGGAGACTGGAAAGCTGATGATAATGGTATAGAAGGAGGAGAGGAGGAGGAGGAGGATGATGGTGACGACTCGGAATCTGATTTTCTGTGTTTGTTTTGTGATTCTCACTTCGTTTCCTGTGATTTACTCTTCGAACACTGTCGTCTAAGCCACGGATTCGACTTTCATGGAGTTAGAAAGGAATTGAAGCTCGATTTCTACTCTTCTTTTAAGCTCATCAACTATATTCGCTCACAGGTTTGTGTTTTTGCTTCCTTCGTTTTTGGTTTCTCTAATTTTATTGTTTTTGTTTAAATTTGGTTCCTTTAATGAATTAGGTGGCTGAGAACATGTGTTTCAGTTGGAAGATTGAAGCTGATGATTACAAAGATGTTAAGTTTCCTTGGGATGAAGAGAAGTATCTGAAGCCTTTTTGGCAGGAGGATTCACTTTTGTACTCGTTTGCAGATGATGAGGAAGATGAAGAAGTCACGTTTGACAGAGAGGAAGTGATGGAGGAATTGCAGAAGCTTGGGGATTTAAGCATTGATGTCGAGGCTTTAGGGGAAAGCTCAATGTCGAACAGTGATAAATGCAATATAAATGGAAGTAAGGATGTAACTTCGCTCTCAAACTGCAATGGCCTAAAGCAAAGTTCTGCGGATGATTTGATAGTCAATGGGAAAGATGCAGAACCAAAGGTTTGTGATGGAAGGCTAGTTAATAGGAACATCAGAAAGGTGAATGAGAACTATTTTGGATCTTATAGTTCGTTTGGCATTCACAGGGAGATGCTAAGTGATAAGGTAATGCACTAATCTTTTCTGGAATTGTGTCATAATTAACTAACCTGCACTTGCACCATATGAAGAAAGACTATCAGCTGTCAGGTTTATTCAATGTGTCTGATGTCTGTAACAGGTTAGAACAGAAGCATACCGAGATGCACTTTTGAAGAATCCTACTCTCTTGAATGGCTCTGTTGTAATGGATGTTGGTTGTGGAACTGGGATATTGAGGTGAGTTTGCAGTTATCTTTCTCACTCTATATTGGCCATCTCATTTAGGTTTCTTCTCATTCTCTAAACGAAGCTTTAAACATGTGGTTCTATTTGCTTCTTTTATTTCATATTCTGAAGGCTTCCTTGAATTTCTCTTGCCTATATGCAGATCCTTTGATTGTTTAAGTCAAACTTTTGGTACTTCTTATTTTTAGTTTGCATGCAATAACCATTTATCCTTTGTCTGCAGTCTTTTTGCTGCTAAAGCTGGGGCTTCAAGGGTAGTTGCAGTTGAAGCTAGTGAGAAGATGGCCAAAGTTGCAACTAAGGTTACCTTTTTTTCTACTTGTTACAAGATTTTCATTATTTCTTTTTTCCTCATAGATATCAATTATTTACCTGGTTTCTAGCAGATTGCGAAGGATAACAAAGTATTCAATGATAACGAGCATAATGGGGTACTTGAAGTTGCACACTCAATGGTAGAAGAGCTAGATAAATCGATACAGATTCAGCCTCATAGTGTTGATGTGTTAGTCAGCGAATGGATGGGATACTGCCTTTTATATGAGTCAATGCTCAGTTCTGTGCTCTATGCAAGAGATCGGTGGTTGAAACCTGGAGGTGCAATCCTCCCTGACACGGCCACTATGGTAAAGCTTATCTTTTGCCCTTCAAATGTTGTCTTTTTCATGAAATCATCTTGATGAGTTTTATCCCTTGTTTTCTCCTTGGATCAGTTTGTTGCGGGATTTGGAAAAGGTGCAACAAGTCTTCCTTTCTGGGAAGATGTCTATGGCTTTGACATGTCTTCAATTGGGAAGGAGATACATGACGACACTACTCGACTTCCCATTGTTGACGTTATAGCGGAGCGTGATTTAGTGACACAGCCTACCCTTCTTCAGGTTTGAAAGATCACACATTATTTGGTTTCGCCAGGAAAAACTTTGAAATTAATTTCCTTGAATTTCTTTGTTTCTAGACATTTGACCTGGCTACCATGAAACCGGATGAAGTAGATTTCACAGCAACGGCAACGCTGGAGCCCACTGAGTCAGAAGCAAAAACTAGGTTGTGCCATGGTGTTGTGTTGTGGTTTGACACAGGTTTCACCAGTAGGTTCTGTAAGGAAAACCCAACCGTACTATCCACATCACCCTACACTCCCCCAACACACTGGGCTCAGACAATCTTAACTTTTCAAGAACCAATCTCAGTGGCACCGGCCTCGGTTCTGTCTGGTAATGACAGAAGAGAAGCCATCGGAACCGAAGAGTGTCCCGCCTCAAGCATTCATCTGCGTGTGAGTGTTGCACGAGCACATGAGCATCGCAGCATAGACATCTCGTTAGAGGCTACTGGGCTGAGCTCAAAGGGTCAGAAGCGTCACTGGCCGGTTCAGATATTTAATCTATGAATGTGATTGTAGCCATTGTAACACTCTTTTCTGGCAAATTTGCTGAGGATTTTTTCATAAGTTGCAAGGTTGTTTTAAATTTAACCTATTGAGAAAGTTTTGAGAAATATGCTGGAGTAGTAAGTTATTCTGAAATCGACATAAAGTGTTGTTTTGCGGCGTAAATTTATAGAGAGCTAAAAAGGTAAGACAGACAATTGTTCAGACAATTTGTTGGTTATAGTTAATTGCTTAACTGTACTGTATATGTTCCAAGTTAAGTAAATGTCACAAATTGTTTTTTTTTAAAGTGGAAAATAAATTTAGTAGATGGGACACCGAACACAGTTAGAAAGAGTGAACAAGAAAAAGACATTTATTAATGCTTATTAAGACTGACTTAACTAAGATAAAAAAAGAAAAAAGAAACAATAAAGGGATCCATCCGCTCATAGCCTGAGGTGATCACTATAAACTAGAAAGCTAAACATAAAAGCAAACTCTGCAACATAAGGATTTACAGATGCTATAACTGAAGAGAAGTTGGTGTAGCAAGTAGAGAGAGATATCTATGAATCTGTTGGCTCGGTTTTAAGGGGTGCGGCACCACCTGAGGACGATGCATCGCTTCCATTTTGGTTTTGATTTTGGTTTTGGAGGTTAAGGCTATTTGCTACCATGGAATCGCTGACCATCCCTGCTTCTGCGTCAAAGTTTAGCGTCCTCTTGCGGTTGCTGCTGCTGCTGTGACACCAGATGAAATTGGATTGGGTCAGTGATTGGTTTTATGGAAGAAGCTGATGAGAGACGTGATTTTTCTACTTACTTGTTCAAGCGGTTGTTGATGGCAGATAGGTCCTTTGAAGGGCTCTGGTAAGCATGTGTACTCTCTCCAACACAAGCATAGTAACTCTTTGTACTGTGTGAAATAAGAGCATCCATCTGCAAACACACAACACATGGAAGGTAACCAAACAATCTTGTCACCTACCTCCTCCTCAAGACTTAGTCATATCATGATAAAGAGTTAAGCACTATGATCTTCTTTACCTTTGATCCCCGAAGAGGAGAAACATAAACATTGTGCACTGCAGATACTTTTTTAGGGGACATGTCTGGAACACTTGGAAACACAGACACCTTTGGCGATCCGGGACATTGACCTGTGAATCCAAAATAAGACGATCATTTAACTTAGGGACTAAATTGATAGACAAAGCTTACATCTAACAAGTATCTGGCCTTTCTTAACTACCTTCAGGCTTATTATTGGCTTCCACAGCCCGGTCGTTTCTTACAGGACCTAGCTCCACCAGCAGCGGCTTTACGGCAGGAATAAATATTTCATTGTAGAATGTGATGATGTCAACATGATCTGGCCCTATTCTCTGTTCAAGTCATTGTCACAAATTTAGTCTTCTCCACCGAGTAAAGAAACTTTTCAGCATAAGGTTAAGAGTGTATATATACCCCTTGACGGCGACATTGTAACGCATCCACATAAACGCTGCGGAAAACTAATGGTTTACACTGTGGTTGCTTCCGGTAGTTGTATATGATTTCCCTGAAAGTCAGGCTCATTTGGGATATCTACAAGGTGATTCATGGAAAAAGTGTAAGTGTAAGAGAAGCCATTGTAAACCAGATGACATATAGTTAAACCCTTTGAATCACACTACTCACCTTGGCCACTCCGTAGAAGCAACAGAGAATGATCTGGTCAATGTGTCGACTGAATAAAAGAGAAGTCCGCTGAGCAAGTACATGTTGGAAGAAACAATACACACTCTCCCTTATTTGCTGTGAAAGTTGTAGTCTTTCCACCATTCCATTGATTCTTACAGCAGCCAATTTATTAATCTGGGAAGAGCCACCACATTTAACACAATTCCCAGCCGAAAATGAAGAATCAATACCGTGTTTTGTAGTACATCATCTAACCAAACGATTAGTAGTAGATCCAAAGATCTCACAGACCTACCTTTGTGAAGAAAATATTGATTCCAGTTTCTGCACAAGTTTCTCCTCCACCTCCTGGGTTGGGCCGTGTTGGGCTGTAGACATAAATCCGAAGAGGTTACTTAACAAGTACAGGGACAACTAGATAGGTAAACTAACTCTCCATTTCTACTCATAGTTACTCAAAATGTACCTGGCAAATGCAGACTGCAACGGAGGTGGCAGCATCTTGGATTTAACGTTGCCTAAGGCCAACAGACGATCCTTTACTGGTGATGTAAAGGAATTGCGTTCAACTAGAATGCTGCGGTAATCAGTACATAATCTTTTGGGCGATCTAATCCCCCCATTTTGTCCTATATGGCAGCAAATTTGACAATTTTTGGTAAGAAAATCATACCATTAACAACAGGTTGGAAAACTGCTTTAATTCAGAAACAAATAAAACTACCTGGACAAGTTTCATGCTTTTGTACAGATGATGCATGATTTGCTCCGTCAGAGAAATTAATAAGTGCTGCGATTGCATCCAGAGATGGCATTGGTTCAGCTAGTAAACCGAGCTGATTTATCTCCAATGCAAGCGATGGCCTGGCAACAATCAGAGAATTGTACATTGAAGAGCCTTTCTCCCATACCATACTCTCTAGAAGCCGTTCCTCCAGTGAATTCAGATGTCGTCTCAACTCTCTAGGCAGAGAATCTTCATGTCGTATGAAACTCTCAATTACCTTGCTGAGATCAAAGGCTGTGATCCCAGTCCTCTCCAGAACAGCTGGGAACAACATTGTAATTGTTTTGTGGGTAGCCAGTACCAATTCAGCTGAGCAAGCAAGCATGCATCTATGGAACCTCTCATTTGTCAATAAAGAGTTCAGATTATTTGCATGCAAAATCTGAGCTTCTGCTTTACACATTGCCTCAAGAACTCTGTAGTATAACTTACAAGCTTCTAATCTGCGCTGCTCTGCCCATATGTCATCCATCAGGTCAACAGCTTGCAAACTTCCACCTCCACATTGGGCACCAAGGGAACTATTTGGGAAAATAGCTTCCAATATTATGTGTGCTCTTCGTGTGACGTCATTTGTTATATCCCTATCACATGATTTAAGGAAATGTTCCAACCCAGGAGAAGGTTTTGGCAGAAGCGGGGATATGACAGTCCTGAGCCACTTGGCAGTTGTCATTGCTGTGCTCACTGGTGTTGCTGCCAACTTGGTAGCACCGCTAATACCATTTGTCTTAGCAGCAGGCGACTTATGAGGAGAAAGTGGGCTTATAAATGTCCTTGCAGGTGAGCTCAAAGCATCAATTTTCCTCTTAACACCAGTAATATTAACAGCTCCTGCAGATAAGCTTCCAGATCCAAGTAAGCTATCCTCTTCATTGATGAATACCCTCTCATCAAGTTCGCCTTTACCATCATAGTAATCCTTTTCAAGTGTAATTAAGCTAGTTGAGATGGACGTCTCTTCCAGTAAATCCTCAAAGTAGGTCAAGCCATCTGCAGTAAAACACCATATAGATTCGAAGAACAATCAGGCAACTGTTCAATGAACTCACATGATTCTTTAATTGAAGAAGGAAAATGATTTTAGACCAACCTGGGTCAATATTATCTAGCTTGTCAGTTTGGCACTCAGATGCTGGAGATGGCTTTTTCTTCAGTATGGTTTCTACCAAATTATTTGCCTTGTCAATTACTATCCTCAACTCATCTTCTGAGGCGTCATATATCTTGCAAAGTGATGCAACCAAGTCTACACCTTTGTCACCTTTCTTAACTGAGATTCATCACATAAATGAAAATAGATGATAAACATTCTATGGTGCCATGGTTATCGGGATAGAAGAAAAGATAAACACTCACCAAAGCGAGAAGAATCTTGGATGCTGAAATTTCTAAACCGACAAGGAACATGTATGATCAAAATAGCCTGATAACATGAAAAGGAGTTAGCCTATACTTCAATTGCGTTATATTAAACGAAGCATCTTTCAAGTAATAATGTACAGCAAGACTAAAATGAATGAAAGATTAGGGAGAGCTCCACAGGTAGTCACTAACCAATATAGAAACTACGCCATTTGAGCATGTCACGAGGTCCTTAAATCGACTAAACGCATGGTTTCGGAGTGCCAAAAAGAGTAGCCATCCAAAACGATAACTATCCAGCAAATAGGTAGAAGAGTTTGCTGAGTTCTTTTCTGCGTTTGCATCATATGTCAAAAAGAATTCCCGGAACCCACGTTTGTAGTATCTGTTACCAAGGAAAGGTACCAAAAACATCATACTTTAACATGTCCTTAAAACAATTCACAGAATATAATCACATGAAAACCAGAAATCTGTAACTCTAAATCTTAATTAATTTAAAATTGAAGGAATATTGCAAGCCCATATTCTGATTATTGCATAGGAAGAAAATTTGCTTCTAAGTTGCAGGTCCAAAATATGAAATCTATGTCAATAACTATTCTTACACAAAACAAAGATAAATGTAAAATAGGAAGGGAGCTAAACTCACTTGCTTAGAAGGCTAAGATGCACAAAGTTAGCCTGCACCTCCTTTGCCTAGTAAGTAAAAATTAGTTAATAGAAGCATATTTAACAATGATATAATAGAAGTAGAAGTATATTTAAAAGATGTTAGTCAAAACCTGAAGTCTGTTCTCCCAGTCTGCGCCGTAAAGTTCACCCAGTACAGATCCAGCCTTGACCACAAACTGAGGTAACTCTTTAAAAAAATCCACAATACTATAAACAGAAAAGAGGAAAATCGTCACTACAAATGAATTTAAGAATGACAAGGAAGGAAGAATTGAACACTACTTACTTTAGCTTCAGAGCCCTCAGTATCTGACATAGATTAAACTCATTATCACCAGACACTGACAGACCATCCGCTTCTTTTCTCACACTAAGCCTCTTCACTGAATAGAGAATAAACGCAAACCAGAACCTCTCTACTTCTTCCCGCTAATAAGAAGAAGAAAAAAGGATTTAGTCATAATGAAACCACAGTTAACTGATAAAAGAGAAGTTAGAGGAAAAATGTATTTCACCGTTCCACTTCCAATGTTAGACATGCTTGCTGACAAAATTCGTTTGGTTTCTGTAAACAACTTCAAAGCTTCATCGCAAGTGCTCCCATCAAGAGACAGAACTTTCTGCAATAAGAAATCAACTACAGGGATTAGAGCTAGTCCTCAAAATTTCCGAGAGAACTCAAATGGTATCTTCAACTAAACAAATGCAACTAGATCAGCAAAGAGAAGAGTAAACCTCGCATATGTCCAAGAGAGAGGCTTCGCTTCTTTTCCCATTTGGTTCAATGGGCGGGGTCACTGGAGGCTGAACTTCTTCCATAGTCTCCAACGCAGCTGAAAACATGCAAAATCAAGCTAATTTTACTTCCAATTAAACTGCTAACTGAAGACGAAGAAAAAGGGACTTTTCAAGCAAAGAGATTTGTTAATTTAATCACACTGAAATTCAATAGGAACCATGCCCAACCCATTCGGAAGAACACACTAACAGACATGAGAAAACAAACTCCCAATTTCCCAAAACATGGCAGAAAGACAAAATTTGGGGGAAAAAAAGAAGAGAAATTGGGGCATAATCTAAAACCCACCACTCCGGAAAAATTTTACCCAGATGTTATCTTAAATATTCATTCAAAGTTTTTCTCTTTTTTGTTTTTGGAGAATTCTCTCACCAACTTACAATCGAATAGCGAAATATCAATAGAAAATTTCAGATAAACCACCTAGAGGATAAGATTTCAAATCAAAGGATAGGCAATAGAGAAAGATCTTACCTTTTTGTGTCACAGATCCCAATACCAGACGTCGCCGATTAAAGCCTGAGCAGAAGATCTGATTTTTAAGAAGCCCGACTTCTAACGCCTCCTCCAAAAAATTCGACAAATTCAGAGGAATCACAGAGATCTCCGAAAACCCTACAAATTTTCCCTCCTCTCAGTGTCTCTCTCTATCTTCACCTGACTTCCCTCTTCTCTCTCTAGAATGGGGTCTGATTATGCGGCAAACCCTAAAAAAGGATATATCTCGCGCGGGAAAAACAACACGGAGAATACATACACATACGTATACAATTATATTCGCGCGCTTTCAACCACTATTAAATCGACACGTACCCATCTGTGACCCAATTTTACCGCCAAAACTTACTTACTGTTGCGTGAAACGCTGAGAGGGAAAGATTCGCCGTCACGGCGGGGTCGAAACAAACGGAGTGGGCCATTAACGCCGTCTGGGTTTTCGTGACCGCGACAAAGCCTCGTGTGAGTTATGATTGGGCCCACCCTTAATACGATGCCGTTTCTAGTTTAGGTCACGCGGGAAATTACATATTTGCCATTGTAGAACGTTTGGTTGCAGAAGTATGAGTGTCCTATCCGCGGATGGATTCAGATTAAGTCTTCTTCGTCATCTTCGAGTGTGAGTGGATCCAGAGAGAGAATTAGATATTTCCGACACGAGGCAAATTCCTAGTGGCTCATGGCGTCATCATCTGATCACACGGCGAAGATAATCGACGGCAAGGCGATTGCTCATACCATCAGATCAGAGATCGCCGAGGAAGTTCGCGGTCTATCTGAGAAACACGGCAAGGTAAACGCATCTTATGAATCAGTGTCCTAATCTTGACATGTCTCTCCTTATAATTCTCCGTTCTTTTATAAGATGATAGCACTATTGAAAATTTACTCTCTTTTAGCTTTATGGTTTAAAATGACTAGATTTAAGCAGCTATGATCACAACCTTCTATTGAAAATGCTTAACAGGGTCAAATGTAAGCTCCATTTTAGTTAGATCACTGTTATTTTGTTTCGCTGGATTTTTGAGCTGCCTGCATTACTTCAAGTGGCATACTATCTTATTTATACAGATAGTGTGTGCTAAGCTTATAATGTTTGATATCATTGTAATAAAATAGAAGGAACGAGAGTATGTGTAATAAATGGTTTAGTGCGTTTGTTCAGTTGCTTCAGTTGGACCCCTTTATATAGTTTCAAGAATGTACGAGATTCAATCGAATCTGATTTTACCTTCATGCAGGTCCCAGGACTAGCTGTAGTTATTGTTGGGAGCCGAAAGGATTCACAGACCTATGTGAATACGAAGAGGAAAGCGTGCGCTGAGGTTGGGATTAAGTCATTTGACGTGGGCCTACCAGAGGAAGTTTCTGAAGCTGATCTTATTAGCAAAGTTCATGAACTAAATTCAAATCCGGATGTCCATGGTTAGTTGTGGCGGTAAATAATACTTGATTTTGTATGTCTTCTCGGTTATCATTAGTCTAAACTATTAAGGATAGATAGAAACTTTAATGTCTATGCAAGTCTTTCGTTTTGGTATAAAGCAAACATTCCTTGCTCTCCTGTGCTTATATAAGCTTTGGTGTTTGATTTGCAGGCATATTAGTTCAACTCCCATTGCCGAAACATATTAATGAGGAGCATATATTGGGTGCAATCAGCATTGATAAAGATGTCGATGGCTTCCATCCTTTGAATATTGGTAAGCTAGCCATGAAAGGCAGAGAACCCCTCTTCCTTCCTTGCACCCCAAAGGTACTTCTCCTTTTTTTGCATATAGACTTCAGTCTCTTTCAAGCGAGAAATCTCAGTGTTCTGTTTTTCTTCTGTATCAACTATGAGGTGATTTTCTGTGTGTGCAGGGATGTTTGGAACTCCTAGCTAGAAGCGGCGTAAAGATAAAGGGGCAACGAGCAGTTGTTGTAGGTCGGAGTAACATTGTTGGTTTGCCCGTTTCACTTCTTTTGCTCAAGGCTGATGCTACTGTCACAACTGTACATTCTCACACCAAGGATCCTGAGGCTATCATACGGGAAGCTGACATTGTTATTGCTGCATGCGGACAAGCCCACATGGTGATTTTCATACATTTTCATTGTCATTTAGAAGATAATTTAGTCTACCTCTTGTAGATCAATGTGAATAGTTTACAATTCAAATATACTATCGTTTTGACATTTCAGATTAAGGGCAACTGGATAAAGCCAGGGGCTGCAGTAATTGATGTTGGAACTAATGCAGTCAGCGACCCGAGCAAGAAATCAGGATACCGGTTGGTTGGAGATGTTGATTTCGCAGAAGCTTCAAAAGTTGCAGGTTTCATAACTCCGGTCCCTGGTGGTGTAGGCCCAATGACAGTGGCAATGCTTCTCAGGAACACCGTAGACGGTGCCAAGCGTGTCTTTGGCGAGTAAAACAATCTACTGTATGTAATAAAGAAACCAAGAGTTTCTCCATTCTGTAATTGTGTACTTGGCTTGACGATATTTTTCCACTCAAATAAATTGAAATTGGCGTTCCCTTTGGATTACCTTACATTGTTCTGCAACTAGCTAGAACGATTATTTCCGCAATTCAGTTAAATACAAGGGTGTCATCATGTGACTCAAAAGCATGTATGTTACTTGTCTGCATTGACCCAAGATCATGTACAATATTCATTGAAAATCTTAAGAGACTATATAATCCCATTACAGGAAGAGTTTAACACAACAAAGTTAAAGCATGCCCAAGGTATGGCAAACTCCAAGTTCCATGGGATGCTACAAGCGACACTAAAACTATCACGCTCTTGCTCTATCTGAATTAGTCAACACTTAAACAGTAGATTTCCTGTATACCACGACAACGGCAGCAGCATTCGGAATGAACTTATCATGCTTTCTGCAATAAGAAAAAGAGCATGCTTTGTAAGTAAACAAAGTGAACGAGAAAAGGAGAAGATAGTAACTAAACAGTGAAATCCAAACCTGCACTGGGAGATACAGCTTGAATTCCGGAGGAAGCTCCTCTTCAGAGTAGAGACGATCAGCAAAATATATGCGCCTAAGGCGGCAGTTAGCATGAATCTGAACTCGCAATGTCTCAGCATAATTAGTCCCATAAGCTCTCCTAGTAAGATCCGCTAAGTTAAGCTGGATTTGATTCCATCCCTCGTCCATCTTCAGTGGCATTGTGCAAATATACGGCTTTACTCTAGTGACAGCCTAGGAAAAATTGTTCAATACAAAACATCAATACTAGTCCCTAGGATTTTAGCATAATACACAAAGTGCAGCAGATCTAATGTATTGACAACAACTGTATTTACAAGCTTATCGAAAGATTAGGAGATTGATACCAACTGTTGTTAGTATACTAAACTAAACATTATCCAGAAGCTACCTACTAATCTATTGTGTGACATCAGACTAAGCCATTGATTAGAAATTGCTTGAAGAGAATAACCAATAACCTAAAACGCAGCATCGACACTACAGTAGATAAACTAGTGAAGACTGAATAAGCAAAGGGAAAGACATACATACTTGAAAGTTAGAAGCTCGGAAACGCCGGCGAACATTCTTGTCATCCAGAATCTGAATCTCGAATGAGAAATATTTCTTCATATCCTTCACCACCAAGACCAAAAAAGGAAGTTTGATACCAAGAGTAGCGGAAAGATCAGCAGGACATGTAATGTATGTAGACTGAATATTTGATCCAACTACTTCAAGCACATTGGATTGAATGTCATCATCATGGCAACGCTTCACATGTCCATCCACAACTATTAATCAAAAAACAATAAACAGGCTTAGGTAAACACTAATTTGATCAAATTCTAGAGAAATTGTAGCTCAGATAGAACAAGTCAACAATTATTTGTTAGACAAAGCTCACGGTTTTAAATTCATACAGCTTACAGAGGATTTTGACAAAAAATCACACTAACTTAGATTCAATTACTTATATCTAGCAAATATATTATAGATTATTTTGATCATAAAGCTCACCTTCTTTATCCCATATCTGAAGAGGCTTACTTCTGCAAAACAAAAAACCTCCATGATTTAAGAACAGTAGAACACATCAAACGATTCCAATTAATTAGATATTGAAAAGAAAAAAGTAACAAAATAATATACCCTAGACTGTACAAAATAGACAGAAACCCAGATTGAAACGTGTTCTTGAACATCTTCCTGCTCCTCCGGAATTTTCCTGCTTCTCCGATTCCGAGAAGAAGAAGCTCGTAGACTTGTCGTCGTATGATAATAAATCTATAGGGCTACCAAATTCCTCGTTATAAAGGCTTGGGCCTCGGCCCACTAATAAAGCCATGAGCCTTTGAGTTGAATGAAGATAGATAATAGATGCCATTTTTTCCAATATAATATTGCGGTTCAGCTGGATAAACCCAACGTGGTATTCCACCCGCTAATCACATGCCACGTGTCTTATTCTCCACAAAGAGAGTGTCACGTGTGCCTAGATATCAGCCAAGAAAGACACGTCTCGGTGCGCAAATGACTAGTTTATCCTCTAACAGCCGCGTTATCTTCGCACTGCTCACGAAGGTCATATTCGGAATGACACATAAGGTAGGGTCTTCAATTCAGCAACTTGCAGAAGTATTTAATTTCCAATGCCGACTTTGGAGACAATAAAAGATATGACAGTACACGTGGGCCAATGAGAAGAGCGCTTTAGATGGAGGAAAGATAAGAGCCACAAATCTCGTCTATGAATTCTGAGCCACGAAAACAAGATCTACCTCACGCGCCCTTTATCTCACGCGCTTCCCCTTACTTGTGGTTCTCTTACCTCCTCGGAAGTTGAAACATTACAACAAACACATTCGTCTTCTTCTCTCTCTCTTTCTCTTTGGTCTTTTTTTTGCTTACTGTTGAAGAAAATTTAAACAAAGGCTTCTCTTGATTTTTGAACCAATCATCTTTACTTCATCTGAGGGTTTCTGATTTGGGTCTGATTCAAAACTCTCTCATCCGTTCACTACAAAGTGAGTTTCTTTCTCTTTGTGCTTGTTAGATTTGAATCCATACATTTTTCGAATTGTTTCTGAAAGTAGTGAGCTTGATTTGTTCATTCATCAGGTTGATAGATCGATCGATTGATTTTATGGATTGTTATGCTGAAGAGCTTGTTGTGCCTAATTATCAAGAATCATCATCAGAGACATACCCATCTACTGGTATGTGGGGTGGATGGAGCATGAGCTCCCCTGAAGCAGCTGAGAAATGTTTCGATTACGATGGTTTCAATGGAGAAGGAATGATGTATAGTCAGATGAGTATGAGGACTAGTGAAGAAGAAGAAGAGTCTAAAAGATCAAAGGCTTTCTATGGTGCTTCTTCACTTCACGATTTCGAAGGCATCGAACAGATGGATGATATGTTCTTGTACGTCTCTCAATTCTAATAAGTCTCTTTTTTACTTATTACCATTTGCATAGGTTTGTGTTTTCCGATGTAATTGTTGTTTTCTTCTGTTTGCTTTTCCGGTTTTACTGCAGAAGTTCAATTTTGGAGGATGTTCCAGAGGATGATGGAGATGTTCACCGCGCGACCAGTAGCAATAACAGTGTCGGTTCTTCTTCTATGTATGGTGGTGGTAGGGAAGTCCCTATGTTCCATTGTCATGACATGTCTTTCAAGGTAAGGGATTTGTCTACTTTACATGGTGTTAATTTAGAGATTCATGATTAAATCTTAAGAACGACCCTTTTTGTTTCTGGTTTGAAGGAGGAAGCTCCATTTACAATCTCGGATCTGTCTGAAGAGAACATGTTAGATTCAAACTATGGGGATGAACTGTCTTCTGAAGAATTCGTGTTGCAGGATCTACAAAGGGCTTCACAAAAGGTCAGTTACCGATGATTTAGCTTGTAAACTTGCTTCGCATCCTAGATTTTGTCTGATAGAATCTTGTCTTTGCTTTCTAGTTGACTGATGAGACACGCAAATGTTTCCGGGATACTTTTTACCGACTTGCAAGGAGCTCACAAGATAAATCTGATTCAGTCAGCCCCAACTCGGAAGAGCTGCTTATGCAAACGTCTAGATATGATTATGGTGATGGAAACAGGTACATATCATATCTTTATGTCTGATCTACACTTGAAAGGAAATCATCTTGGTGCTCATAGGAACAGAATCTTCATTTTCTTCTGGATCTTTAGATTCTTATGAGAAGACTGATCAAAGTGACATCTATTTGATTGCAGGTTTAGTAGAGAGGAAGAGATAGAATCTGAAACGAATTCAATCGATAGAGCTGTCGCAAACCTCACATTCAACAAAATGGAATCCAACATAAGCAATTTTCCTCTGTCGGAAAGAGTACAGTAGCTGCCGCTGATCAAGATCAACCATTGGCGCCTCATCATCTTCCTATGAAGTTTTCTGTTACCATATGTGTATAAATGTGTGTATATATAGTTGACTTAATGTTGCAAGCTTCAGTTTTGATCTGTCAAAAGAATCTGGTCCCCTTTTTAATTCCTGCAGTATGCTTTCTACAAACACTACCTGATGGCCTTGAGACTTACTTTCCTCAATATGAATAAGAACATCGTGTTTCAATGAACACATAAACATTGACTCAACCATAAACCAGTAAAACAGTCGAAACAATACTCATTGATAGGGCTTTTCAGTTAACAATCAGGAAAATTTTGAGTTTTGAATGATTTGAGCAAAACCATAAAACAGGAAGTAGGAGCCAATGAATTTTTTTAACATGAGACAAATAGATGGCTCAGAGCAAAATCCTACGCCTGTATTAAAAAGTCAAAAGCCAATGGCATTATCTGATTTTTACAGCCTCCACTTCATAGACAAGCCACGCACTCTTAGGCACCTTTTCCTTCAATCCCCTTTTTGAGTACCTGTGTTTATCACATCCAGAGTAAGAGACACAAAGCAGGTGTATAAACTCAGTTACATTATGCTGAGAAGCCTGAGATGAATCATCAAGACACGGTCAACTGAAACCATTATGACATACCCGAGGGCTGGCGGTATTATGAGTCTTCTCTTATCACCAACTCGCATTCCTGAGTATTAGAAAATGCAGCCGTATTTTTAAAAGGTACCAAAAATCATGAATTTTCAGTTGAAATCCTCTATGGGTTAAGCCACTATACCTTCAACACCAATGCTGAGACCTTCTATGACATTTTCTCCACCTGCAAGTAGCATTATAATTAATCATAAAAAGTAAACAAAAAGCAAAATGTGTTTGAGGATGGGAGAAAAAGCAATTATAATGAGGATTCTACGATATCTATGAAATCTTTACCTAAGCGGAATCTTAGTGGATCTTCTCCCAAGTTTGAATCAAACAAGTTCCCGGTGTCTTTCAACTTCCCAGTATAGAGTATACTGACCTGGAAAAAACATCAATCGTTCAAAGATTTCCAACCTAATGGTGCTGAGAATTGAGACAGCATCAAGATAGCACGTGTCGAAGAAGTGGATAGGATGTCAAAAATACTCACCTTTTTCCCTTTAACAGCTGATTTTCCATCTAACTTTCCTTTTTCAATATCTTCAATGATCACTCCATTTGATAAAGTCCTCGTTTCTAGTGGTTTCTTAGTACCAGCTTCTTTCTCGATGTTCCTATACATTATGGAAAATACAATTTATATGAGTAGTTTATAAACTAAATACCAATTGAACTCAAAATAGTATCCACTCAAACCCAAAGGAAAAACTAAAAGAGACAATTTTAGCAGAAGCTTATCTCAGGAACCCCATTTCTAGTGGTTTCTTAGTATCAGCTTCTTTCTCTATGTACCTATTCGTTATGGAAAATACAAAAACCTAAATACCAATAAAACTCAAAATAGTATCCACCCAAACCCAAAAGAATAACTAAAAGAGACAACTTTAGTTGAAGATTGTCTCAGGAACCACTAGTTCATCAGACCCTTTACCTTGTATTTGCAGATAATTATATTTACTTCTGCAATTTTTTCAAATGAATTTTCTACCTAAGTAGCAATGTTAAGACTCACTTGTCGATAGCTTGTTTCTTCTTCTCTGGACATTCCGGGACATCTGTAGTTTCCTCTCTCCTATCCCTTTTCTTCTTTTTCTTTGATAGAGTTGCATCACCATTCTGAGAAAGTAATACATCACTTGATGATTTGATCCCCCTGTCATGTGCCAGACATGATATGTTAGTTGACGTTTAAAAATGGACCTTTAATACCAGTGAGAATTTATGTGCATTTAACAATGATATCAACTTTCTAATACATGGGGATAAACCATTTGTATATTAAACGTCAACTTCTGAAGAATAAGAGTAACCTTTTCACTTTCACCGGATAAGAACTACCCTGTAAGCACACTTGACCAATCATTTAACACCGGCAACTAATTTGAGTGTATAATAAATAATGTTTGATATCGATTCACTTAAATCATAAACGACAACAAAATTCCATTCCGTGCTTTCAAATCATCCTAGCATCTTCTACTATCCGGAATATCTAGCAGAAAGTATTATCTATTCAATAGTATGGTACCACTCACTTGTCAGAAACTGGATTCTCATTCTGAAGACTTTCAGGCATATTTTTCCCCTCTCCGTCATCTGAGTCAATAATTATAGCTGAACTCTTAGACCTTTCCTTGTTTCTTTTTTTCTTCGAAAGAATTTCACAGTCTTTCTGGACGGGAGACAGTTTAGCATCATCCAATGGTTTATCCTCCCTGGCATGTTAAACATAATAGATTTATAAAAGGTTAAAATTTGGTCTGTAGTGGGTGAAACTTACTTACCTATTATCCAGAGTCTTGTGAGTATTAATTTTTGCTTCAAATGTCTTCTCACACTTGGCAGGCTCACCACTTTCCAAAGTCGATTTTCTTGCCTTCGACCTCGTAACCCTTGAAGGCAGAGGACTCTCTGAAGAATGGACCTTCGCGATCTTGGGCTCATTACCATTGTTAAGTACTTCTACAGAATCCTCATTGCTAGATTCATCAGCTCTAGCCGAAGTTTCATCAGAATCTGAATCAGAAACTTGAAACTTCTTCCTTAGTCTTCTACCTTTTCCATTTTTTTTCTTCTCTTTTGTTTTAGCTGTCATCTCCTTAATAGATACTGGAAAGGAGTCAAGATTATCAAAAATTGGAGATACAGTATCAGAAAAGAAACAATGAGCACATCCCCAATCTAATTTCATGTAAGAAAATCGCGAGATGCAGATCAATACAAGAATTACATAAAGAAGCGTCGTACTAATTTCTCCACCAAAAGACACTAGTACAGAGAATCATACTAAACAAAAACTGCGGTTAACTCACAAAGTCCCATGCAACTAGAGTCAAGGAAAAAGGATGCAGAACAATACTCCATATAGAAACTGAAAATCTTATGTATTTGTAAGTGCAGAATAAATAGTCAAGCAAAGTAATATAGTCAGACTGCAAAGTAACTCCCAGTGTATTAGTGATTCTAAGAATATATTAATGATTAAAGCTTATATCCACAAAGCAAACATAACATATAACTAAAAAGTAAAGAGACACCATAAAAACAAGAAACGAAATGGCTTACTTTCATCATCATCAGTACTAGACACGTGTGAACCACGGACAGCTGGATCGTCGTCGTTAATGAAACTATCACTGTAGTCATAATCATCACTGCTACCTTTCTCCATGTCTGTGTCAACAATGTCTTCTCCAAATGACTCTCTTTTGATTAAGTCAAGGATACAAAATAACAATCTAGGAACCAATAATTCATATGCACTTTAATCTAAATTCGAATGAGGATACGATTCATCATCATTTGGCCTAAACCCGGTACTCCTTCCGAGGAAGTAGCCAGTGAGGTGTACACTCCGAGGTCCGATGACAGAGAAGATAACCTCATCAGTTTCTTCAAACTCCAGATTCAATTGGCAAGAATCAACTTTATCAGGAGTCAAGACACATAACAAGAGGGGACTTTTGTTCCCAACGTTACACTGTAGAATGCTTCTATTGGTTGCAGTACCATGGCCCAATGTTGCCTAAAGCAAAGATAACCAAGTAACTCCACTATTTGCTACATATCAGTCTCTCTACCCTAATACATATCTATGTAAAACTTTCCTAGCGCGTTTAAACACACCCAAATCAAGAGCAGACATAAGAATTAATCAAACAAGCGTACAAAAACCTGAAAAGTTCCACTAAATTAAGATTAGAAGACCTGGGAAAGGTGAAGTCTTCTGATTCCTGTAGCTTCATTATTCTTAAGAGTGAAAGTTTTGCCTGGCTTCACTTCAACTCCTGCAAACAAACAAATCGTGTTCATCAACGCCAAGCTCCATTGAAAAAAATTAGGTCTTTTATCTCAATTGGTGATTGTTCATATTTGTTTTGGGTTCAAAAGAAATCAAACGGTGAACCCACCCCAAAAAGCCATGGAATTTGGTCAAAGAATGAAAGATAATCGTCAAAGAAAGAGAGACGAGAGACGAGAGACTCCAACGCCGACCCTTTTGGGTTTCTCCGTTCAGTGCTGAGGTTTTTGTTGTCGAGGGTTTTATTTGTTTGCCGCCCTGATTAATTTATTTATTGTAATGCCCAATGGGGTTAAACCTTTTAAGATTTTTTAAAAAATTTGACAAACATATTTTTAGGACAAAAGAGGAGGAAGAAATTAAAAAAAAAAAATTAATAACGTTTTAGGAAAAATTAAGGAATGATTTCCAAATATCAAATATCAAAAAAAGATTTTAAAAATCAGAATTAAAAAAACTTGAAAACGTTCCTACACTTTTGAGTGAGTTTGTTGTTTCTTTTGGTAATGTAAATTGTTTCTGAATTATGATATTTTTGGTGGACAAAATATATAAATTGTTTAGGAAACTTATCAGAAATTAGTAGAAACCTCTATAAATGTTGGATCTTTAGTGATACTACTCCAATTCTTGTAAACAAGCTCTTAATGATAATCCAAATGACGTTACAAAAAAGGATCATTTGTACCAAGAAGTTATATTGAAATGGCTATGATGTGGCCAACAAGTTCTGGTTAACAACTTGCATTATCAATCACATCTTCTTTCATTGTTAATAGGTTTAGCTACATCATCTAGTCTTAAGAGGATACACCAATCTCATCTCATCTTCACCTGACTATGAAGAAAACAGAACAAACATCACTCTGTATCAAAATTTTGTTGCACTCTGATTGTCTTTAGCTACCAATTCCATAACCATCCAGAATTTGCAATCACATAACAACAGCACACTCAAACCAAAGTGAGATTCTTTAATAGTAAAATCTTATATCCATGATCAGATGATCTTGAACTCTGTGAGTATACAAATACATACATTCTTAAAACAAAAGCATACACATTTCAATAACAAAAGCAACAATTTTCACAATCTCTCAAGTCTTTCTTAATCCTTAGGCCAAACACTAACCTTCTCCTTCTCAATCTTGACAAACATAGCAGAAACAGCCGCAACGAAATAGATCTGAAGAAACACCACAGAAGGCGTGTGGTAATTCAACACACTCTTACCCGTCGCAAGCTCAACTAGAAGCAAAGCCGTGAGCCCTAATCCCGCAATCCTTCCATTAATCCTTTCGCTGAAGGGACTAAACCCTGGTTCCACTTTCAAACCACCTGAAACCGCTTCTTTTAAGCTTACCGGCGGCAAATATATTCCCGTACCTTTCGACGGAGACCCACTTGACCCTTTCTTCGATTTTCTCACTTCTGCTTTCTTACCCGTCCCGCTTCGGTATCTGAGTCTGATGTTTGAGAGACGAGACTCGAATTGGTCCGGATCAGTGCCGGATTCGGACTGTGTAGTTTCCGGGTCGGGTTGAGTATCCTCCGTGGACTCAACGTCGGTAGCGTGGACGGTGAAGATTCTTAAAGCATTGGGCTTTCCGGCGGGAATAAAGCGGAGAGATGGGAATGGGTTCGTGATTCGCAGAGGTGTTATCGCCATTTTTTAGAGCTTCGCGTCTCGCTCTCTATCACTCTCCTTCTGTGTGTCCCTCTTTGGATAAGAGAATTATATTTTCTCTTCTTTTAATTCAACTTTGACATTTTTGTTTATAATCCATTTTATAAGAACTATATATAGCATACAATTTTTGTGGTGTTCATTTTTTCTGAATTTTCATGTTTACTATATAACTTCCACATAATTTTCTCGAGGCAAAGAAAAAGTATTAAAGTAAGATCACAAAATTTACAGATCCCTAAAAAGAAAGCAAAATAATTATGCAATTTTCCATCATAGTAACGACTGTATGATTTTATATTATAATCTTTTTTAACATACTATAATCTTTGTCCCATTTTATACGAGGATTACGAATTAGATACAGTAAAATAAATTTGCAATGGAAATATAATATTTTATTATAATCTTTTTTTCTATAAATGAAAACAATTTGGAATGACATCCCAATAATATTTTTATTAATTTCCCATTAATGATATCCCGATAATATAGTCAGCCAAATTCGAAATCAGGAATTTTGTGAACCCCATAATTCGTTCGATAGAGGACTATTTCGATAAATAGATAAAGTTAGAGGTTAATTTTGTAAATAAATGATAAAGTCAGAAAAGGAACATAACAGATGCGCGAATATGCGACCACATGAGATGAGTTTCACATCTTACCAAAGTCTGTGATAATTTTTCCGACAGAAGTTTCATCTGAGAAAAGATGGCTACATTTGCACTTCCCTTCTGCGAAATTCCCGAGGATCTCCAGCTCCGAATCTTATCCCTCCTCACACCAGCGGAGATCTCCAGCTTCGCCTGCACATCGAAACGCTTCGCCTCGCTATGTCAAGAAGACGGCAAAATCTGGCACGTTATGTGCGATCAGAGATGGGGGAAGAAAACTAAGATCCAGAAATGGGCAAACGGTCAAATCCCTTATAGACACCTTTACAAGACTCTAAAGGGATTGGAGAATCTAATTGGCTTCTGGCGTCTCTGCGGCAGAGCAAATCCCGCCGCTTCATCGCCGCCGCTTGTTTTCTTCGATTGGGGTTCTTCTTTTATATTGGGATCTAGAGTTTTATCCACCGGAGATGATACTTATGAGGTAAAGAAGACACCTTTTCTCTTAATGGGGATTTCGCCGGAGGGACGATCTGAGAATTTCTTGGATCTCGTCGGTGGTAATCTCAGATCTGTGGATGATGATTTGAAAGAATTAGAAGCTTCTAACAATCTCGTCTCGGTGGATGTGAATTTCATGGGGAATGGTCATATCATGGTGGAGGAGAATCGATGTTTTACCAACAACAATCGTAGAGAAGACCAGAGGAGCTCAGGGGATGAGAGTGATGATTTGATCTCATCGCCCAATTTTTCGGAAATGTACACTCAATTGGCGAATAAGACGAGTCCAGGCGGTGACAGGAGGAGACAGAAGAGGAAGGAGAAGGAGAGGCAAGCGTCGAGGACTAAGTGGGAACCAGAACACTTTCTCAAAGTTGCTGATTGCTCCCCCACGCCTACTAGACCCTTACAAGGCTTATGGAAGGTCTCAATTATAACTCCTTATCATATTGTTTTCATTGATAATGTTTGAGATTGAGAAAAGCCTTTGTCTTTAAGGTAAAGGGAATGCAAAATTTGGTTTTTTTCTAAGTCTAGTTGATTGAATAGACCAATCTTTCATTAGTTATCTTCGTTGTAATGATGATGGTTGTGTTGTTAAGTAGTTTATCTCCATGATTCTTGAACTCGGCAGGGTTTCTGTGAGGGAAGCATCGAGTTGTATTTGGTCAAATATGATGAAGTTGGAGGCATTATATGCAGAAAAGTAGAGGACTTGTCCCTCTCACGGTACACTCCTCCTGTGTTCTGGACACCCAAACATACGTTCATCAGATCTCCTTTTTCAGCTGAAGAAGAGCTGCTACTGAATAGTCGAATCCATATTAGCCCTTTCGCTGAAGTTCATGAAAATGTTGTATCTGGAATGTTGTACATGAAGTCTAGCTGCGATCTGGTGTTGCCAGGAGAACCTGGCAATGGCATTGGTTTTCTTAGAGGTGAAGGGCGGGTCTGGTTGTATGACAATGGGACTTTCGGTTTCGGGTTTCTTCGAGATCAATTTATCATTGATCTGAAACGTGTTGCTCTGGAAGATGGGTGTCTAGCTGACGAGGTAGAAGCTTGTATGTGATTTGCTCTTTGGTTGTGATTTTTAAATTCTGATGGTGATAGATGATCACCTCTTTCTGTACATAAAAGAGTTTGGTGACTTTAGAAGTTTGAACTTTCAAGTTTAGTCTCATTTTAGTGGACGTAAACTAGGATGATGGAATATCACCTTGTATTTTTACTTGTTTATGTAGATATGGTTCTAAATAAGAGATTTGTAGAGGTTCATGTATCAATTGTTGAAAAAGAATAATAAACTTGCATACACTTGCCACTTTGCCAGTATAATGTTAATGATGCGGTTTGTACAGCAAAGCTTTTCCAGCAGCATTTCCCGTGTAGCTATGAAGCTGCTCCCGGAGATGAATTTCAAGCAGTGAGGCTAATGCATTGTGCTGTTTGGTGGTGGCCAGTTTGAGAATATAGTACATGGCCAAGCTTTGCCCTGTTTTTGTTCATAGTATAGACTATATCTAGAATATGAGCATCATGGTTGAACTTCATGAGATTGTCCACTGTCTTTGTTGGCTTTCACTGCCTCTGTTTTACGATCCCTCTTTCCGTTTGCAAACTGCAACGAGAGTGACACTCATGGTGCATTCATCGACACCTTTTTGTATAAACATTTCGTTGTTCTCAGATTCCAGAGGTAAACCTACTACCTGCTAAGCATCATCACTGGATTCAGAACTTGACTAAACTGTTGACAGATCTTTTGATGTTGAGGACACAAGTAAACATAACCCGTTGTTGCCCACAAAAGCTATGGTGTTAGAGTCTCTACCTTCCAAAGGGCCAATTTTTGTCTCCAAAGTAAAGAGAGTCGATTCAGTAATATAGATAAAGTTGGAGGTTGGTTTTGTAAATAAAAGAAAACAAAAAAGTAAGAAAAGGAGTACAAATATTTTAGTCATGCCATTGACCACACGAAGAGAAGAGTCTCCTTTTTCTCTATATCTAACCTTCTTCTTCTCACTTTCCCATTTCTCTTTCCCAAATTACATCTCAAATACACAATCCAGCAACACCTTTCTCTCTCTAACAGCTTCGAGCTTCTACACTCATGGCTGCTTCATCCTATGTAGACGGTAACCCAATCATTCTAATTTTACTTTACTTGTACTTGTACACATCTCTCAACTTTTTTAGTCTTGTTCCATACGATCTATAAACTTTTGATCCGATTTTGGTTAGTTTTCGTTAGGCAGAAATATATAAAATATTCTCTTAGCTGATTAATTGTTTTGCATGATTGTCGGAGAGAATCTTCAGACATGTGATCTTCATGGTCCCTCGTCTTGTCTGTGAAATACCGAACCACCCATATGTTTCACATGAATTTTGTATTATTATAATTATATCCAAATTGATATAAACTTGATTGAAGGAATAATTGAATTCATGTTTGGAGTCTCCCAAAATTCAGATAGAGATGTGTGTTTGTTTATATTCTAGATCTGTGTGGTAGTTGAATCCTGAGGTTTTTGTTCTCTGCTGAAATTTTTCAGGAGAAAGAGATATGGAGAAAGGAGGAATGATATTACTACAGTCAAGTGAGAATCAAAATCCTATGATAGATCCTTCACCAACACCTTCACCATCTGCAACTGCTACTGCCCCAGCTTTGGTTTTGTCTAATTCAGGCAAGAGAATGGATCAAGCTGGCAAGAAAAAGTATGTTAAGCAAGTCACGGGTCGCCACAACGACACCGAGCTTCACTTAGCGGCCCAACGAGGTGATTTGGCTGCTGTGCAGCAGATTCTCAAGGATATTAACTCTCAGATGGAAGGGATTCTGAGTGGGGAAGAGTTTGATGCTGAAGTTGCGGAGATTCGAGCATCGATTGTGAATGAGGTGAATGAGTTAGGGGAGACGGCGCTCTTCACTGCTGCGGATAAAGGACATCTTGATGTTGTCAAAGAGCTGTTGAAGTATTCGAGTAGAGAGAGTATTGCTAAGAAGAATCGTTCTGGATATGATCCACTTCATATTGCTGCCATACAGGGTCATCATGGTAATGCTCCTTAACTCGTCGATAGGCTTTTGATCAAATGAACTACAGTATGTGAATAAGAATGTTTTTTTCTTTCTGGCAGCTATTGTTGAGGTCTTGCTAGATCATGATGCGACGCTTAGCCAGACATTTGGCCCATCGAATGCAACTCCGCTTGTGTCTGCAGCTATGAGAGGCCATACAGAAGTTGTGAACCAGCTCTTATCCAAAGCTGGGAATTTGCTAGAAATTTCTCGGTCTAACAATAAAAATGCCTTGCATCTAGCTGCAAGGCAAGGACATGTGGAGGTCATAAAAGCTCTTCTCTCCAAGGATCCTCAGCTAGCGAGACGGATTGACAAGAAAGGACAAACTGCACTTCACATGGCTGTTAAAGGCCAGAGTTCTGAAGTAGTGAAATTGCTTCTTGATGCAGATCCTGCTATTGTTATGCAACCGGACAAGTCTTGTAACACAGCGTTACATGTTGCCACCAGGAAAAAACGAGCAGAGGTATGCATCACCCTGATAGTGTGGTTCATTTTGAGATTTTTGATTGGGTCTTCACATTTTGGCATATACTTGCAGATTGTAGAACTATTGTTGTCACTGCCTGATACCAACGCCAATACTTTAACCCGCGATCACAAGACAGCGCTTGACATAGCAGAAGGACTTCCCCTCTCAGAAGAATCTTCATACATAAAAGAGTGTCTTGCTCGTAGCGGGGCTCTTAGGGCGAATGAGCTGAACCAGCCAAGGGACGAGCTGAGAAGCACTGTCACCCAAATCAAGAACGATGTACACATCCAGCTGGAACAGACGAAAAGGACGAACAAAAACGTGCACAACATTTCAAAAGAACTCAGGAAACTCCACAGAGAAGGGATCAACAATGCAACCAATTCTGTAACTGTTGTGGCTGTATTGTTTGCAACTGTAGCTTTTGCTGCTATATTCACAGTGCCGGGAGGAGACAACAATGACGGGTCTGCAGTGGTGGTGGGCCGAGCATCATTCAAGATCTTCTTCATCTTCAACGCACTCGCGTTGTTTACGTCTCTGGCGGTTGTGGTTGTCCAGATCACATTGGTGAGAGGAGAGACAAAAGCTGAGAAGAGGGTAGTGGAAGTGATCAACAAACTCATGTGGTTGGCATCGATGTGTACATCTGTGGCATTTTTGGCATCTTCATACATAGTGGTTGGGCGTAAGAACGAGTGGGCGGCTGAGCTGGTGACCGTGGTTGGGGGTGTGATAATGGCTGGTGTTCTTGGAACCATGACTTATTACGTGGTAAAATCGAAGAGGACAAGGTCGATGAGGAAGAAGGTGAAGAGTGCTCGCAGGAGTGGTTCCAACTCGTGGCATCATTCAGATTTCTCTAACTCGGAAGTTGATCCTATTTTCGCAATCTAAGATGCGTAAAAGAATCGTGTATATATATTGTTGTATTTGGTGAAGAGAGCTAGACTATTTAGTGTATAAAGCCCCCTGACCATCAAAAGGCAAACACTATTGTCAACCATTAAAGGTTTACACTGCTCAACTCATCTGTAAAACAGTTAACAATTGTCTTCTTCGGAAAGCAAAGAAAAGCAAAGGTTCCTTTGTTAGGAAATCATTTGTAGTATTCATGTTCAATCACTTCAGTTGCACAGCTCTGAGGTTCTTCCAAGCACAAATAATCTCTTGGGCTGTATACTGATTCTGAACCAAGATTTTGGAGTTGTGGAAATCTAAGGAAACACCAGACGCAACCATGATAGTATTTAACTTAGATTGAGAGAGGTGAATAGTCACTGAGAAGAGTAGATAACAGCGTTCGATTTCTCTCCCATACGATCCAAAAACCACAAGAATAAAGTGAGGCTTGCTATTTTTGGGTTCAAAAGGGATATCAATACTAAGTATAAGCCATGGAAGTAAACTCCTTACACCAGCAACTGTAGATGTTAAGATTGTGATGTACAAAACCAAAATTGGTAGCCAACTGTTTCAGGCAAGAGTGTAGTCCAAATACATCATAGAACAACACATTTGGATTTAGAATTTCTTACCTGAAACTTGTTGGATGATGCAGTAACAGTCATTAAGGTGTCAAAGAGGATTGCAAGTCCACAACAAGTATTACTAATTCACCAATTCTCTTCTAGCAAACAACAGAAGAAGATAAGCCAAGCTCAATACACTACAACAAAATCCAGTAACACTGGTTCCGAAATCGAAGCTCAAAATCAAAGAGTAAATCCATAATAGCAATTTCTAAGAGAATTCCAACAAATTATTTTTGATAGGACACTATATGTTTAATCCGGAAGCACAAACACAAAAGGAGACATAAATTGAAGCGTTTTTAGAGCAAGAAATTGGAAAATTCCTTCCTTCTATGCAACAACTGTCTCATTTTCCGACGCCGCCGGTGGGGCCTGCAACGCATTGACGAGATCTAACGCCGGCCAATGCAAAGAACCAAGCATCATACCATAAACATCAGCGCGAGAAGGCATCGTCTCAATAACCTTGTAATCCTGAGGAGCATACAATTTCTCCTCAAAAACAGCACCGCCTAAATTGTTATCGTAGAGCTTCTTCTCTTTCTGAAAATTGATGAAAGTCTTCAAAGCAGCAGGTATATCTTCAGATTGAACGAATAGCCAAGCGTTCATACCCTTCATACATGGCTTCAGAGACTCCCATTTGGTTCCTTCCAAGGCTTTGTAGACTAAAGTGTTCTTGGCGACGAGGAGCTTCGTGTTTGTGTTTTCACGGAGGATTCCACGGAGCTCTTGTAGTTGCTTCACGCTGAGACCGTTGTAGTTGATTCCGGTGATGAAATGGCAGTTTTCTAGGTTGATCTTCGTCTTCCCTGCTACGAGCAGAGCTCTTCTCAGGCTAGCCATCGATCTATACAGAGGCTAACTCAAATGGCACGATTTCGATCCCCAACGAAGAAACTGTGAGCTCGAGCGAGATTCAAAATGAGAAATGCTAGGGTTCTTACCTCAGACTTAAGAGAATCGGAGAGGTTTACTTTGGGCTATTTTGAGTTGGGCTAAGGAAATGACAAAACTATATTATTTTTAGAAATTCTAATTTTTTTATGATTTATAGATTTTTGTATTTGTCCAAATAAATTTTGGTATTTTTGTCCTAAAGCATCGTTCATTGATCTAGAGACAGCTAAAGCTAATCAAATAAGAAACTCCACAATTAATAGCAACTGGAGGAATCACAAATAGTTGTATCGAATTTGATAATTTCTAAGCCAATCTTCACCTTTCTCGTCGTAATCCATCTTAGTAAAGGCATTCCCCAAGAAGTTCAAATTAGCAGCAAATGCAGATGCTCCTCGCCATGCATCCAGCACTGGATCCATAGCTCTAACCACGTTAATGGGTGATCCGCAAGGTCTTATCATCCTAATCCCACATTCCAACCGCTCGTTCATCCCTGGAAGAAGGCTACACCCGCCCGTCATTAGTATCGAGCTCGTTAGCCTCTCCTCTAACTCTTTCTCGTCGTGCGGTAGCCTTCTGATTGATGTGCCAGCCATCTCGTCTAAGCCTACTTGGTCAATACCAATAAGGTTTGGATGGAACAGGATCTCTGGGCAACGGAATCTTTCTATACCAATCACTATCTTGTAGTCTTCCTCTGTTAATGGGCGTACGCGTGGCACCTCCCCTGATGTCTGACTCAATTCTCCTTCTACTTTCTGCACAAATGTTGGATCAATTTCCTGAAGTCTAGATGATAAACGAGCCAACTCTGCCTCGTCTGAATCAGGTTGTTCGTCATCATCGTCATTATCCTTGCTCATAAGTTTGTAGAGCTGCCAATCTTCATCTCTAGAACCAAACGTATCCTCGCCTTTCCCTCTATCAAAGGCTGCTGTCGTCAGCAGACGCATTCTCTCCCTCTGTGCAGCACTGAGTCGCTCGCCTCGCCCAATACCTCCAGACTTGTTATTCCCGTTACTGGACCCGTTTGTTTTCAGACGCTTCTTCTGCTCAACTCTCTCCAACACTTCCTTGTACTGAGCTTGCAACTCCTCTAAGTAAGACTCTGGGTTCTCACTACAACCAGAAAACAGACAAAAACAAAGGATTAATATTTGCTCCCTTTTTCCCTTTCTAACATTGACTTATGAATTGGCATACATACCGACGTCTTTCCTCCTCTAATTGATTTCTTTTCTCTTTTTCGAGTTCCTCCTCATTACGCTTTTGTCTAGCTCGTAGCCGGCCCTCTGCTGTTGTTTTAAGAAACATTTGCCTCTTCTTGTCCTTAAGCTGCAAGCAGCAAATGAAAAAAGTCATGAAAATTAAGCCAGACTCTCAAATGAGTAAAGGATTTCTCATCATTCTGGAAACAAACCTGCTCAGGAGTAAGAATATCATCGGGGACATTCATAAGTGGATACTTTTCATTATTAAGAGAATCAGGGTTTTCTTCATACTCAGCTGGTTCATTCTTCGGCTCACCCCTTGCTTTTCTAAGCGACTGTGTCACTTTCGTAATAGTAGACTCTAGCTCTTGCCTGGACGCGTAACCGGTGTCTGACAAAAAGGTTGGAATATCATCCTCTTCAACCTGGTCAACTTGCTTCAAAAGGAAACGCAAGCTAATCAGTTGATTCTCCATGTCATTAATCTTGGACACTCTCTTTGCTTCAGCCATTTCTCGCAGCCTTTGACCTTGTTTTTCTCTTATAGCTGCCTTCCTTGCAATCTCTTCTTCTGATGGAGGAACTTCGGTGGGAGGAGGTATCCATGGAAGCTGCCAATAACTTGTTTTCTCTTCAGCTTCTTTTCTTCCTTCCTGGTCAATAACGATCACATGAATTTAGTTTACTACCGTCCCAAACTGCCTAAAAAAGGAAATGAGAGAATGAGTAAATCAACTTACCTGGAATAACCGAATTTCCGAAGCATAGTCAGGTGCGATATAACAGTGTTCCAATTTCAAATCTTCGGCCTTCTCCCATGTAAACCTAGACCTTTTGAGACATTGAACATGGCAAGAAAAACATATCAAATCTTGAAATGTGAGTAATCACATTGAGAAGATAGATCCAGAGGAAGACTCACGAATGAAAAGGGTACTTAAGTGACAGAAGCTGCTTTAAATAATCAGTGACATGATATCCACCAATGTTAGTTCGGCTGGATCCTTTATATATAGGTTCTCCGTCGACAAACTGATAACCAATGAACCATGTACCAGATCAATAAGACATATAAGAACTATCAGACTAATGACTAAGTGATATCAGGAAAGGAATTGTTTGAAGAAAGAAAGTAAACAGGGTTGACACCAGCTTGCATTCATAGTAGTCATAGATACATACCGGAATGGAGTGTGTTGTCGTGAATCCAGGACAGAGAACAATTCCATCTTTTTTACAAATTCCATGTAGTTGATTGTATTTGTAGCTGAAAGCAGCATCGACTCCAAATGCTGTGACGACATGAGAGTTAATGAATTAATGAAAACAATAAACAAAAGGTTCCATAATTACAGTATCAAACATTCAGTTCAAGAAGACGATCAAATTCAGAAACCAAAAAAATAACGCAGATTCATACCAACTGCAGGCACTCCATAAGTCTCAAATAGCAGTTCTGCCATTTTGCTACGAGATTGAACTGGGTTGCATGCACATTCAGTGATTAGGATTGGATGATCAATCTGTACTGCCATCAAATGACGTTAAATGACGAGACAAAATTCTGACAGGTAGTAAGATGAAACTCAAAATCAAGATGAAAACAAAAAAGTTCTAGGACGTACCCCTGATCCATTAGCACCCAAACGATCAAAGGCGTAGTCAAGAATCTAAAAAGCAGAAAAATCAATTAGACAAGTGGGTTCTTCAGTGATTGCATTATTTAATTAGCATAAACATCAAAGAACTTGGAATACAAAGAAATGATGAGAGCAAGAAATTCCTGGAACAGAAGACCTTACAAATATACAATACAATTCGTTATTGAATAAACGGGTATAGAATCCATACATATTCCATGATCTCAAACTGATAAACCACATTGCTGTCAAAAGGGGAACGTGGTCCAGAGCGAGTGCAATCAAAGTACTTCATCATGGAAGGATCCAGGTCGCCAACAATAGTAACAGTTTCACCTGTACTAGAGAGAAGAACTAACCATTACAACAACATTACAAACACACCTAGAAGATAATTTAGAAGCAGAGCAACTTTTAAGCAAAATAGGATAAAGCATAGTTATATATATCTAGAAATCGTAGCCAAAACTTCAAGCAACTCTGCTCTAGTACTTTGAAACATATCATTGGCTAAATTTGTTACTCTAGCAGCGAAACAAGCAATTAAGACACATACATAGAAGCGGGAAAATAGAGAAAAAAATAAAGACCTGTAGCTTTGTGGCGTGGTCTTTGCACGATATTGCGGAAAACAACACGAGGCTCAGTTTCTCCTGCCCACCTAAAAAAACGCAAGAGAATTTCAAAATTTAACACGATTTTTACGAATTGGGGAAGAGAATTACTAAATACCAAAAACCTCAAGTAAAAGTGAGTTAGCGATAAGAAGGAAATTAGGGTTTATGGAATAAAAGTACCCGATACGGAAGTAGGAAGCGCCATTATCGATAACAATGGGAATCGAAGATGGATATGTATTGTAATCACTCTGCCTACGTATCCTCGAAACGAACGCCATGGCTTTCTCTTCCTACTGCGGTGTTGATTTAGTCGCCGTCGTCAGTCATCGACTGATTTTGTAATAAGTAAATTCGGCCACCTAGTTCTCCGGTGAAAGAAAGAAGAAGACACAAATGGAGCTCCGTGACGTGGAAAAACATTATTAGGCCCAAAACCCTCTGACTTAAAAAAGACTTGATAATTGAATAAATAGTTTAATGTCGTTGACATAAACGTAAGCCGTCTTAGCTCAGTGGTAGAGCGCGTGGCTTTTAACCACGTGGCCGTGGGTTCGATCCCCACAGACGGCGTTTTCGTATTCCGACATAGGTTGTCTTTTTTGCTGCTTTTCTTTAACTGAAATATTCCGACCAATTTTTTCCAGCTGATAAGCCCAACGGACAATGTGTAATATTGCGATTTTATATAAAAGTTTTGGGCCTTTTGATTTTCCTTGCAATAATTAACACTCGGTCTTCTCCAACCTAACAATTATTCTAGGGTTTTAGAGTTTCCGCACGAATCACGAATCTCTCTCTCTTTCACACACTTCACACTTTCAATATACACTCTCATTATGACTACCGAAGAGAAAGAGATCCTCGCCGCCAAATTGGAAGAACAGAAGATCGATGTAATTGATTACTCTTTTATTCTTTACCTATCTATCATCTCTGTTTATTTGTTGTTATTTGTCTTTTAGTCTGGAAATCATTAGACTGAATTCAGAGTTTTTTAATCTGTTCCTGCCCAGATCTTTGCTTTTGTTTTGTTTTGTATATGCAAATATTGGACCTTATTATAAGACTTTAGATCTGAATTTACATGTAATTAACCTTTGTGGATTCTCTCATTTTCCCAATTAGTTCAATTATTGATGATTTGTTGTAGCTCGATAAGCCCGAAGTTGAGGACGATGATGATAACGAAGACGATGACTCTGATGACGATGATAAGGATGATGACGAGGCTGATGGTAAAAGCTTTCTACATTTCATTCATCAAATTACTGGAATAATTAGTATAGTTCCTAGTATTTCTGTTAGCTTACATCTGGGGCAGATTTGTTGATGCTCACGTGTATGTGTAGATATGTAGCAATGATAATTATATGGCCATAGCTTGAAAATTTAGTGAAAATGAATCCATCTTCTTTGTTTTCAAATAATCTTTGCGTTGACTTGTGTTGATAGACATGTTTGTGGAACTTAATGTTATCATCTATTTTATTCTTGTTGATTGGTGATTGGAAAACAGGACTAGATGGAGAGGCAGGAGGTAAGTCAAAACAAAGCAGAAGTGAGAAGAAGAGTCGCAAAGCCATGCTCAAGCTTGGCATGAAACCCATCACTGGTGTTAGCCGAGTCACCGTCAAAAAGAGCAAGAATGTTTGTGTTTTCTCTTTAATATTCAGTCAATCTTAATTTCTTTTATTCACACATCAGGCTTTAATATTGATCTGTTTTGGGGACATTTGCTTTGGAACACAGATCTTGTTTGTCATATCAAAGCCTGATGTGTTCAAGAGTCCAGCATCAGACACATATGTGATCTTTGGAGAGGCGAAGATCGAGGATTTGAGCTCTCAGATCCAGTCGCAAGCAGCAGAGCAATTCAAGGCACCAGATCTCAGCAATGTGATCTCAAAGGGTGAGTCATCGAGCGCTGCAGTGGTTCAGGATGATGAGGAGGTTGACGAGGAAGGTGTTGAGCCAAAGGACATTGAGTTGGTGATGACTCAAGCAGGAGTGTCTAGGCCAAATGCTGTGAAGGCTCTCAAGGCTGCAGATGGAGATATTGTCTCTGCCATCATGGAGCTTACCACCTAAACCAAAGTCTTTTCTACTTAGATGTGGTTTAACCTGAGTTATGTGCCAGAGATTGTCCAAAGAATTCGGAAATTTTTGGTTTCAATGTTTTTCATGAAGTGATTTTCGATGTTGTATCAGTATAAACCTCATAAGTTTTTGATTTTCAGTTTGATTTTATATTGAATATCAAGTCCAAGTGTTTACCATTATAGACTTGTAGTTATAATTTGTCAAGTATCAGTCTGTTTAATGAACCGAACCCAAAGGATATGGACACCCCTTCACTCCAACCAATACGAGGTATCAACTGAGGTTAATCGATACATGCAGTACAATGTACAAAGTGCTACAAGTGGAGGTTCATAGACTAGAAAAGTATTCAACAGGACCTGATTCTAAGAGAAATTGTTATAAAGCCGATGTTTATTACCTAACTCCTCAAGGAAGGAGGCTAGGGAGTTGCAAGGAAGGAGCTGGTTTTATCCAAGACTACGAAAGATTCAAAGGCACACTGATGAAGCAAAACAAGGCGTAAGGATGTTGCAGTTGCTGATAAGAAGACTTGACAAGGTTTCATCATTGATGGTGGAGCTAATGGGTTCAATTCGACAAGGTTTTAGTTTCCTTTTGCATGGTGAATAAACTAAAGCAACATTTTTTTAATGGAGAAGAAAGAAGAGTCATCAAAACTGTTCCAATATCCAAAACAAAGATACTAACATTCTCAAACCAATTGATTGATTCATTAGATAATAATACTGTTTATCACAAAGATCCCCAACATGTAAAAAAGTAGTCATAGATCACAAAAGGAGACGATTCTCAGGCCCTGATCCATTCAAATATGTATGTGCACAACAGTGTACGTGTATATATAGTCTATAGACATTTAATTCAATCTTAAAGAGGAACCATCATCACACGCATAGCCACAGAAATACTCCTCAAAGATGCTAATCTCAGACTATATAAACCAGCATTGTGTGACACAGTATCCCGCAAACAAAAACACTGAATTTCATTCATGAATGTAACCTACCTGCGATGGCTGCAACCTGAACCTCCATTTGTGCCGCCCTGACTTTAGAACCCGTGGCTCGGTGGAAGAACTGTTCTCTCGACAACAACCTCACATTCCTCAAATACTGATCAAAGGGAACAACACCATCTTGAAACGACTTATCCAAGGAATAAATAGCATCTTCAATGGCTAAATCCAAAGCAGTACACTCTAACATCTGCTTAGAGAGTGTGTCACCACATTCAAAAGCATTATCCACATCCAAATCAACTAAATTCTTGGTTTTGCCTTGGTTCTCTCTAACCCACGAGTCTAGAATATCAGTGTTCATGGAGATAATCTGTAATTGTTGTTCAAGTGTTTCTTTCTCCTCAACCATCTCTTTCAACCCTATATTAAGCTCATCCTCTCTTCTCTTCAGCCCAGCTTGCAAGCTCAGCAGCTCCTCTGCTTCAGCTTCTCTGGCTCTCCTCATCGAAACCAAATCGCTATGAACCATCTCCACCATCTTATTAATCGCATTTCTCTTGAAAACCTCCGCCGCATCATCAGATTGCTGCTGGTGGTGAACATGCTGCACTTGCACCCTACTTACTCCTCCGCCGTAAGGTGATGGCGGGAACGGTCTAGGCAATGACTGATCAGCCGAAGGAGGTCGTGACAGAGACGAATCGTATACCGTAGGAGGAGACGGTGGCGGTGGCTGAGGACGGCGTCGAGAATAAAGAGGCGGATCACGAGCAAAAGCAGCGCTGAGATCGGAGACGAGATCTACGAGATTGGAGCTAGGGTAGACCCAATTCTGAAGGTACGGAAGAGAAACGAGACCAGAAGGAGTGACATGTGCGTGAGGTCGCTTGATGATCATATCAGCGGTGGGATTCACATAGACGCAAGGAGGATGACGAGGATATGACTCGAGGAGCCAGATAATCACAGGTATGTTATAGGTGACTCCATGAAAAGGCATCGGAATCGTACCATCTGCTTGAAGGAGGTTGACGGAGCGACCATCGTTGTGCATAAACGATGCCGTTTTGGGCTCTAAGGAAGGGTAAGAAGAGATTAGGTTAAGTAGATGTTGCCGGATCAACCACTTGTTGGACTCTTCGTAGGGGACTGAAGATGGGCCGCGCTGGGAGAGGGCAGAGGAGAGGAACTGCTGAACCTGCTGCGGATTAGACGGCGGGGGAACCATCGGAGTTAAACGGTGTCGGCGTTGGAAGTCCAAATTGAAGATGACGACGACAACTGGGGAGGAGATTCGATTTAAGAAGAAGAAGTAATGTTATTATACGCGTCTTTATTAGCTATTTACTCTTTTACCCTTCAGTGTTGTTTTGGATAGTGTTTAATCCGGTTTACTCCATAAAAATTTGTAAGGAGTGGACATGTTCCAAAGTCCAAAGTTTAACACCCAAAACATAAAGCGAGTTTGTGATCAAAGTTTTATTCACCTTACTCATGTAAGTAACGAGTGAAAAACAAAACAGTTTTTTTCTCATAACTTTAACAATAAGAAGATTCAAACCACTTGACAACAAAAATAAACGAAAAGATTCAAACCACAATTTTTTTCTCATAACAAAACAAAAAGAAGATTCAAGTCACTTGTCAACAAAAGACAGAAAAATCCAAGTAGCAATTTATTCATTTTGATACTTGTTTTCAAACTTCCCAGAGACGAGTCCAAACACCAAGCTGATGGCAAACGTAAGCATCTAGTGACGCCTGAAGAATCTGATCAAGGTCTAGATCGTAAGCGGTCCAATCGCTCATGCTTATCTCCGGATCTAGCATCACTCCTTGATAGCCCATACATTCCTCAACAATCTCTTCAAACGAAGAACGCCTCATGCTCCTTCCCCACGAATCAGTCACGTACCGCCTTATGTCCAGAAGTTCTCCGATCTCCAACTGGTGGCAACACCGAGCAAGCTTTCCTGCATCTTGACCATTCCAGACACCGACGAACGTGGTTTCTGGATCTGCTAAGAAACTGCGGAGGTTGTTAGGTACTTGGTCACAGTAACCTAACTGGATGATGAGACATCGATTACCCACGCATAACTGGAGAATATCCGCTGGATTATCTGAGTAGTATCTTATCGGCGGAGGATCGGCGTAGTAGTTATTCGGTCTTGGATCGGAGTAATAACTAAACGGTGTCCACTGGACGCCAACTCCAACGACGAGAGGGTGAGAGGAGAAACGGTTGTTGAAGAGGACGTTGCGAATCCAACGGCTGATGACGGAAGAATCCCACGTTACGGTGACGATGAACTCGTCTCCAAAGAAATCGACGGAGTACTCTAGGTGAGTGTTGTAACTTGCGACGGTTCTTATCGTCGGGGAAGCCATTAATTAAGCTCTCGTCTTTGCCTTTTTGTTTCTGGTTTTAGAGGAGTGAGTGAGGGAGAAGCGGCTTGTTTTTATTTTCTTGCTATCGTCCAAGGGTGTTTGTTTTTGCTAATGTACACACTGCTTTTTAGTCTTTGTACGTACACGAAGAGTTTACACCGTTGATCTTTGAAGGCATTTCGTACAGTTAATATCGGACGGTTGATAATTGGGATGCTGTCTGTCACATCGTAAGGCGTGTCATACACACCAATTTCATTTTATTTTTAATTAATACATCCTAAATTACTGAATTCTTATCAAGAAAATTGATTCGATTTGTTCAAAATATATATGATAATGAGATATAGCAAATGAGATCACGAGTAAATTTATGTAGATTGAATTAGTTGATATTTTATGGAATCATCCGATGATAAAATTGAGTATCTCCGTATATTTAGCTTACGAAAATATACCATTCAATTCTCCCTCTCTCATATTTATTTTTTTCTTTTTTCGATTAAACATGAGCTAAAAATGGTGACACAAAAATGATCTCAGGATTAAAGCCAGAATTTTTCTCACCAATATTTGTTTGTTTGCTTAGTCAAATATTAATGTTTGACCTTAGAGAAACAGTTTATATACTCCTCAAATTCAAAACTGAAGAAGAAAACAAAAACAAAGGTTGAGCTATAATCTTTAGCAACCTAAGCAAAAGAAATATTCATTAATCAAGATTTGCAACATTGGGTTCCTTTTAAGATAGTAGTCGTGGAATTAACGTGTGGAAAAAGTGTTAAACATTGTGATCAAAGAGATAGATAGTAGTGATATTCATGGAATTAACGATCCACTGAAGCAAAAACAGTTTTTTTTTTTCTCACAGCATAAACAAAAACAAGATTCAAGCAATTCTAGTCAACAAAAAAAATAAAAAGATTTCAAGCCACCATTTTAATCTTTTGGATCTTGTTTTCACAGACGAGCCATAACACCGAGCAGGTGGCAAACGTGAACATCAATTGACGCCTGAAGTACCTGATCACGGTCTAGAACGTGAACGCTCCAATCACTCATGCTTATCGCAGGATCTAGCCTCAGTCCTGATCCTGGAGAACCCAAAAATTCATCAACAATCTCTTCAAACGAACAACCCCTCATGCTCTTTCCTCGCGAATCATTCACGTACTACCTTATGTCTAGAAGTTTCCCGATCTCTAACTGATGTTTAGATCTCGCCAGCTTTCCTGCGTCTTGACTATTCCAAACGCCGACGAACGTGGTATTTGGATCGGTCAAGAAACTGCGCAGACTGGTAGGGACTTGGTCACAGTGACATAACTGGATGATGAGACATTGGTTACCCACGCATAACTGGAGAGTATCCGCCGGAGGATCTGAGTTGGAGTCACCATCGGAGATGTAATCACCAGGATAAGGATCGGCGCAGTAACTAGCTCGCGGAGGATGGGCGGATTCGTTGTCCTCTAGAGGATCGGCGTTGTGATCTCTCGGCGCAGAATGCTCGTAGTAACCTTCAGTTTGATGATCGTAGTACCTATTCGGCGGAAGATCATTGGCGTCGTACCTATTCGGTGGAGGATTACGGTCGTAACTACGCGGTGGATGATGATCCGAGTAGTACCTATTCGGTGGAGGATTAGGATCGTAACTACGCGGTGGATGATGATCGGAGTAGTACCTATCCGGTGGAGGATTGGCGTCGTAACTTACTGGCGGTGTCCACTGGACGCCGACTCCAACGACGAGAGGTTGTAGATAGTACGGACGACAGTTGTTGTATTCAACCTCATGGATCCATTGGCTGATGATGGCGAAATCCGAAGTTACGGTGACGGATAACGTGTTTCCGAAGACATCGATAGAGTACTCTTGGTGAGTAGAGTAGTAACCGCCGGTTCTTATCGTCGTAGCCATCGAAACTCTCTTCTTGCTTGCTTTCTGGATTTTTAGAGGACTCGGTTAGAGAGAAAAGCGATTTCTTCTTCTTGTTAATTAGGTTTTATCGTCGGAGAGTTTTTATTGTATTAATTTTGCGAATCTCTTTATTTTGTTGTACTATAGAATTATCACCGTTGATCTTTCTAAAGGCATCTTCTAGGGTTGAAATCGGACGGTTGATAATTAAGATTCATGTACTATAGTCTATAGGATTTACGACACGCAAATTGCTGAGTATTTCCCCTCCGAAGTTTGATTTTAATTTGTTAAAAATATATGGTGAAGATATGGAAAAATACGTCAAAGGTAATTTCTGATCCGCCCAAAAAAATAGAAAGGTAATATTCTGATGTAATTTACGAATTAGTTTGATAACTTAGCTTATGATAAAAATGCTGTATAAATACCTTTCCATGTTTCTCTAATTTGCTGCTAGCTTATTATTAACAGCTCCGCTTGGAATTAAAAACAGTAGTCTCCAATTTAATCAAAGAAAATTGCTTTTACTAATTTATTCATGGAAGAAATAAACGACCGTCTGGAAAAAAAAAGAAGAGAAATGTCACAAACAATCTAACAAGAGGAAAAAGATTCAAGATTGGTCTTTAACAACAACTTTAAAACAAGGATTCAAAGATTTGCAACATAACATGGATTCCATTGAGACGTTTACTCAATACTCCCAAAGGTGGTCAAGAATAGCAAGCTTGCAACACGCATAAACATCTATCGACGCCTGAAGAATCTGAACGTAGCGAAGGTCGTAAACGCGCCAATCGCTCCTGCTTACCTTTCGATCTAGCCTCACTCCTGAATGACCCAAATTTTCCTCGACAATCTTTTCAAACGAACAACGCTTCATGGTCCTTCCACTCGAATCTGAAACGAACTTCCTTAAATCCAAAAGCACCGCAATCTCCAACTCATGTTTAGATCGTTTAAGCTTTCCCGCATCTTGACTATTCCAAATACCGACGAAAGTGTAATCGCGATCCGCCAGGAAATTACGGAGGACCTGCGGGACTCGTTCACAGTGAGAAAGCTGGATGATGATACATCGATTACCAACGCATAGCTGCAGAGTATCCGCCGGAGGATCGAAGCGACGACGAACCCGTGGAGAGTCGGAACGATAACGAACCTGTGGAGAATCAGAACAATAACTAACCGGTGGAGAATCGGAGCGATAACTAACTGGAGGAGAATAGGAGCGATAACTAACCGGAGGAGAATCGGAGCGATAACGAACCGGTGAAGAAGCAGAGTAATAACTAGAGGGTGTCCACTGAACGCCGACTCCAACAACGAGAGGGTGGGAAGAGAAGCGGTTGTGGGATAGGACGTCGTGAATCCATTGGCCGATAACGGATGGATCCGGCGTTACGATGACGATAAACTCTTCTCCAAAGAAATCGACTAGGTACCTTTGCTGAGTAGCGTAAGTTCCGATGGTTCTGATAGTCGGAGCCATTGATTTTGCATTCACTTTTTGAAGGAAAGAAAATGATGAAACTGCTTTCTTCTACTTTTGCTATCGTCGGAGGGTGCTTAAATTGTAGTACTGGTGCTCTTTATCACCGTTGATCTTTGTGAAAATAAATGCGGTTAAATTTGGACGGTTGAGATGCATGTAGGCAAGGGTTAGCCTTTTGCATCGTTGGGTCAGTGTGACGTCATTTAACTAACCAGGTTTTTTTTATTAATATTTCCTTAATTTTTCGAAGCTATTTGTTTTTTTTGTACCATAGAATTATCACCGTCGATCTTTCTGAAGATATGTATTGTCGTCTAGGACTGAAATCGGACGGTTGAGAATTAAGGTAATTTGTTTCAAAAATATTTGACAAATATATGATAGTAATAAAAAAATGTACACTTCTGATGTACATTTTACCAATCAGTTGATTATTTCGTTTCTTTAGTTTGATACAGTTTAATATCTTCGAATAATTTAGCTTATGATTTATTATAAAAAAAACTTTTACAATTTTTTTTTTATTGTTTGGAAAGAATCCCCGAGGTATAATACTAGAATTTGTCTAATTTGTTGTTTGTTTTAATAACAGCTCCCCAAGGAATTAAAAAAAAAATGTACTCAAAGAAATTTGAATTTTACTGATTAATCATGGAAGAAATAACGACAGGTAAACAAACAGAAAAAAAAAGGAGGAAACATTTTACGAGTGAAAAACAGTTTCTTTTCACTCAACTGTAACAAAATAAAGATTCAAGATTTGTGTTTGAAAAAAAAAACTCAAGATTTGCAACATTAGATTCCATTGAAACGTTTACTCAAAATTCCCATAGACGATTTCGAAAACCAAGCTTGGAACAAACATAAACATCTATTGACGCCTGAAGAATTTGATCGTAGCTAAGGTCGTAAACGCTCCAATCGCTCATGCCTATCGCCTTCTCTAGCCTTACTCCTCTATAACCCAAACATTCTCCAACAACCACCTCAAACGAACGACCCTTTAAGCCCCTTCCTCTCGAATCTACAACGTGATTCCTCAAATCCAAAAGCTCTGCAATCTCCAACCGATGTCTAGATCTCTTTAGCTTTCCCGCATCTTGACTATTCCAAAAACCCACGAAGGTGTGATTTCGATCCCCGAGAAACCTACGGAGGACATGAGGGACGCGGTTACAGTAAAAAAGCTGAATGATGATACATCGATTACCAACGCATAGCTGTAGAGTATTCGCCGGAGGATCAGAGCGAGCCGGTGGAGAAACGGAGCGATAACGAGCTGGTGGAGAAACAGATAGATAACGAGCTGGTGGAGAAACGGAGCGATAACGAACTAGCGGAGAGTCAGAGAGATAACGAGCCGGCGGAGAAACAGAGCGAAATTGAGCCGGCGGAGAGTCTGAGCGATAACGAACCGGCGGAGAAACGGAACGATAACGAGCTGGTGGAGAAACAGAGCGATAAAGAGCCGGTGGAGAAACGGAGCGATATTGAGCAGGCGGAGAAACGGAGCGGTATTGAGCAGGCGGAGAGTCTGAGCTATAACGAGCCGGCGGAGAAACAGAGCAATATTGAGCCGGCGGAGAGTCTGAGCGATAACAAACCGGCGGAGAATCATAGTGATGAGTAACCGGCGAAGAATCGGAGTGATAACTAACCGGAGAGTGATACCTAGCCGGTGGAGAAGTAGGATGTGGTGTCCATTGCACGCCGACTCCAACGACGAGAGGGCGAGAGGAGAAGCGGAGGACGTCGTGAATCCATTGGCCGATGACGGAAGGATCCGAAGTTACGGTGACGATGAACTCGTCTCCGAAGAAATCGACAGAGAACTTTCCCTGAGTTGCGTAACTTCCGATGCTCCTGATTCTCGGAGCCATTGCGATTTAGAAACAAAATAATCGTAGAATTGCACTCAGAATATCAAGAAGAAACCAATATAATAAAAGCTCGTTTGTTTCTCTCTTGCTGTCTTTTTTTTTTGTCCGTCGTCTCTCTTGCTGTGAGCGTATATAGTAGCAAAAGACTGAGAAAAGTAAATTTCAATTAAAATGGTACTTAAATAAATCCCAAATTTAAAACAAATTTGTAGTACTGGTTCCCTTTATCACCGCTGATCTTTAAGGAAATAAATGCGATTAAATTTGGACGGTCGAGATGCATGTAGACAAGGGTTAGTCTTCTGCATCCCTGTGACGTCGTGCGTAGGGTTTGTCCATTCAGCTACCCCAAACTCAAATAATTACCGGTTTGAATTCAAAATGTTTTTTTTGTCAGTTTTCGAAAGTTGAATTAAGGAGGATAATTTCAGTAAATTTTGTTCAGATTTAGCTAATGTTAAAGCTGATTCAAATCAAAATAATCCTAAATCAAGCTTATACTTGATCTGGTTCGTGGTATTCACAAATCGGAAAATATTCATATTATTGCATATGTTTTCGTTCATAATATATATCCAATCCACCGTAGTAGTAGTAGTATATACTTATATTATCGACTCCAAAAGATTGGTGCTTTTGTTGATTATTCAGTTTTTGTAATAACTTGCATTGTTCATAAATTATTTCCAGAAAACAAAACAACTTGATCTTCGACTTCGTCTATGTTTTCATGAAGTCACGGAAAAAGACGATTCTAATGTAACATAGCTTAAGCATTGACGATGACGTATTTGATATGCTTTCTTGGTACGTCGTACTTTTTTGTCCCATATCAAATTGAAGAAATTTGATAATTTAATTCATCATTTACCAACTTTGTAATAAAACAAATAGTCACAAAATGCCGTAACAATCTCTGAATTGTTTTTTTAATTAGAAGATGTTGATTAACAAAGAGAGTTAAGAACAAACATGTTTGATCCAAGTCACAAGATTCAGCAACATTACATTCCTTTGATCCATCTCTGATCTTACAAACACGTTTTCTCAAACTTTCCATAGACGATACTTAACACCTAGCTTGAAGCAAACATGAGCATCAATCGACGCCTGAAGAATCTGATCGTCACAAAGCTCGTACGCACTCCAATCACTCATGCTTATCTCTCGATCTAGCCTCACTCCACGATAACCCAAACATTCCTCAACAATCACCTCAAACGAACAACCCCTCATGCTCCTCCTTCCGCTCGAATCTTCAACGTACTTCCTCAAATCCAGAAGATCATCAATCTCTAACTGATGTCTAGATCTCTCTAGCTTCCTCGCGTCTTGACTATTCCAAACACCGACGAACGTGTAATCTGGATACGCTAAGAAATTATGAAGGACTCTAGGGACGCGGTCACAGTGAGAAAGCTGGATGATGATACATCGATTGCCAACGCATAGCTGCAGTGTATCCGCCGGAGGATCGTAGTAACCACCAGATGAAGAATCGGAGTAATAACTAACCGGTGGAGAATCGGAGTTTTAACCAGGCGGTGTCCACTGAACTCCGACTCCGACAACGAGAGGGTGAGAGGAGAAGCGGTTGTTGGAGAGAACGTCGTGTATCCATTGGCCGATGACGGAGGGGTCCGGCGTTACGGTGACGGTTAACTCTTCTCCAAAGAAATTGACAGAGTATTTTTCCTGAGTGGCATAACTTCCGATTGTTCTGATTCTCGGAGCCATTGATTTTACGTTTACTTTGGAGAACCAGAGCATAGAAAGATAATGATTCTGCTTGTATCGTCGAAGGCTACTTAAAGTGTAGTACTGGTGCTCAGTGCTCTTTGTCACCGTTTGATCTTTGTGAAAATAAATGCGGTTAAATTTGGACGGTTAAGATGCATGTAGGCAAAGGTTAGCCTTTCGCATCGTTGGGTCAGTCTATCGTGACATCGTGCATAGTAATTCGACGTCACAAACTCACAATTACTGATTCGTTAACCTCAAACCTAAATAATTACTGATTCGTATTCAGAAAGATTTTATAAAAAACTTGAAATTTGGGAATTAAGGAGGATGAATAATTTCAGTATTAGTTAATATTAGTATCATCCTGTATCAAGATTAGGATTGAAAAACTCAACATAGCAAGCATTAGATCCAAATTAAAGTAGGAAACATATTTAGCACAGCACTATGCGTTTGTAAGTTCGTTTCCTTATTTTGATAAAATTTAGCTTATGATAAAATAAAATAATACTTGTATTTTACAAAATACTCATGGAAGAAATAAACTACTAGTTTTTTAAAAAAGAAGGGAAATTTCACTCACAAGTCCACAACGAACAAACGAGATAAGATTTATTTCTCTAATAAGTAATAACAAACCAAAAAAGGAAAAGATTCAAACATTTGCAACATTAGATTCTAATTGAAACGTTTACCGATTCTTTTCTTCCCACAGATGGTCTAGAATAGCAAGGCTGCAACACGCATAAACATCTATCGACGCCTGAAGAATCTGATCGTAGCTAAGGTTGTAAACGCGCCAATCGCTCATGCTTACCTCTCGATCTAGCCTCACTCCTGGATAACCTAAATTTTCCTCAACAATCTTCTCAAGCGAATAATTATACATCGATCTCCGTCCACTCGAATCTGAAACAAATTCCCTCAAATCCATAAGCTCCGCAATCTCCAACTGATGTCTAGATCTCTCTAGCTTTCCTGCATCTTGACTATTCCAAATTCCGACGAACGTGTTATCTCGATCCGCGAGGAAATTACGGAGGACCTGCGGGACGCGTTCACAGTAACGGAGTTGGATGATGATACATCGATTACCAACGCATAGCTGCAGAGTATCCGCCGGAGGATCGGAGCTATAGAAAACCGGTGGAGAATCGGAGCGATAACTGTCCGGAGAAGAATCGGAACGATAACTAACCGGTGGAGAAGCAGGGTGGTAACCAGAGGGTGTCCACTGAACGCCGACTCCAACGACGAGAGGGTGAGAAGAGAGACGGTTGTGGAAGAAGACGTCGTGAATCCATTGGCCGATGACGGAAGGATCCGGCGTTACGGTGACGAAAAGCTCTTCTCCAAAGAAATCGACTGAGTACCTTTGCTGAGTAGCGTAAGATCCGATGGTTCTGATTGTCGGAGCCATTGATTTTGCCTTCAGTTTTTCAAGCAGAGATAATGATGAAACTGCTTTCTTCTCCTTTTGCAATCGTCGGAGGCTAGTTAAATTGTAGTACTGGTGCTCGCTATCACCATTGATCTTTTTGAAAATAAATGCAGTTAAATTTGGACGGTTGAGATGCAGTGTGACGTCATTAACCTACGCCAAACCTTAATGGTTATTACTGATTTGAATTCAAAAAGAATTTCTTATAAAGATCTCGAAATTTGAATTATGGAGAATATTTTGAGTATAGTTTATCAGATTACGTTAGCTAATGTTATATACTCCTAAAAATTAGTATTATCCTAAATCAAGATTAGGATTGATAAACGCATCTCAGTTGTAAACTCGTATCCTTGATCTTGCTTGAGGTTATATCCAGTTTAAAAATCGGAAATCATTTAACTGGGTGCAAAAACATTTGATTGACCAATTTGGTACGTCGTGATTTTTTTTGTCCCATGTCAAATTAAACAAAATTGATAATATAATTCATCAAAGCGTATTTGTTTTTAATCAAAACGTTAGATAGTCTTTTAATATCAATGCCTTTATTACAAACGTAGTCTACATGTACTAATTTTCCAGTCAACATTCATAGTCACAAAATACGATAACATGAAAACTTTCATGAATTAGAAGAAGACGTTGATTGATAAAGAGAGAAGAACAACAACAAATTCAAATCACAAGATTAGCAGCAACTTTTAAGTTCCAGAGACGTTCCTCAACAGCGAGCTTAAAGCAAACATACGACTCAATCGACGCCTGAAGTACCTGATAATGGTTAAGGTTATAAACGCCCCAATCGCTCATACAAATCGCCGGATCTAACCTCACTCCTACGCGACCCAAACGCTCCTTCACGATCTGTTCAAACGAACAAAAACACATCCTAGCCCCTCTCGAATCTCTCACGAACATCCTTATGTCCAGAAGCTTCCCGATCTCCACTCGATGCCTACATTTCTCGAGTTTTTTCTGGTCTTGGCCGTTCCAAACGCCGACGAAAGTCGTTTTGGGATCGGCAAGGAAAGTGCGGAGGACTTTTGGGAGACCGTAATTGTAACCTAGTTGGATGATGAGACAGCGACTACCGACGCACAACTGGAGAGTTTTTGGTGGTGGATCTGGATCGGAACTATCCGGTCTCCACTGAACACCGATTCCAACGACGAGAGGATGTACCGAGTGATTACGGTTGTAGGAGCGGACGCTACGAATCCAGCGGCGGATAACGGAAGCAGTCGGCGTAACGGTGACGATCAAGTCGTCTCCGAAAAAATCGACAAAGTGTTTTTGGTGAGTACGGAAACTTCTGATTCTTTTGATCGTCGGAGCCATTGATCTGTCTTCTTCTTCCTTTCTCTAAATTTTTGAGCGAGTGTTAGAAAGAGAAGCGGTTTCTTTTTCTTGTTATAGGGTACATTTTTGTTTCTAGTTATAATCACCGTCGATCTTTGTAGTTTTAATCGTACGGTTGACAATGGAGATGCATGTACTGTCACATCGTCAGGCCTATCATAGATGTATACGCAAAACATTTACTAATTACTGTATTTTACGGCTCTGAATTTTTATTTTTATTTCCATAAAGGTTTGATGAAGACATGGAATATAATACTTTTTTACGTACTTCTTTTTACTAAAATAGTTTATTCAGTTATTTGGGGGCTTAATTAGGTAGATAACCATAACCTTTTTTTGTGTGTTTTTTTCACGAACAATGATTCACTGATGTAAAATCATAATTACTGATGAAGTTAACTTTCAACGTATAACGCTATGACGCAATTACTCTTGATATTTTTTCCTATATATTGGTTTGACAAAATTTTGTAACTTTAAATATAACTTCTGAAAAAATAAAAAAGTTGTAAATATAAATTCCACAACATTTTGTTTGGAACTTTGGATACATAGGCCACTTTGTTTTATCACACTTTATAATAAAGGTGGTTTCTGTTTTTTTTTTCTAAAATTCGACAGTTTGGTTTATAAGTATCTAAATTCAACTTGAAGACAAATAATTCTAACTTTATTTTATTTAAATTGTGATAAAAAAAAGTAACCCAAAACATATTTTTTGGTTCAGGCATATGTGTTACAACTTACAAGGATGCATTATCCTCAAACAAAATCCAATAAATAAAAAATAGAGAAGGTGGATGAAGATCTAAGAATTAATACTGTCACGAGAAAACGTATACAATCCACTAATACATAGCCACGTGTATGGTTAGATCTTTTCAAACAATCCGATTATATTTTGTGCTCCGCCGTATATTTATAACTAACATTACTTAATTAAATAACCATGTCGTCGACCCATTTTTTTTCTTTGACCCAAAACTTTAATTTGATTATATATATTTAATTTTAATTTTTCCATCGCACGGAGATTGTAACAAGGAAACCGCCGTCGCCGGATCTGATAGTGCATATCCATGAAGTAGAAGACGAAGAAACTTACTTTCTGATCTTAGAACGGAGTATATGTACAGAAGATTCGCGTCCCTCAATTTTTGATCTCAAGGGTCGGGTTTACCTTTTTTTCCTTCTTATTTTTGGTGGCTTTGCGTTTTCTCATTCGACGATTTCTGGATTTGGGGATTTCAAAACCATGAGGAAGAAGCTCGATACTCGGTTCCCAGCTGTAAGTTTTTCGTCTCTAATTGATCATTTCTGAAATTGAAGTCCAATTTCTCGGAAATTACTTTGATCTGTTGTTTTTCAGATCGAATTTCCAACACTATTTGGGATTAGATTAGTGTTCTACGATGAAAATTAGATTAAGTATCTCATTTCTGGCGAATTAGTTTTAGCAAATGACCTAGTAGTCAATTTCACCCTAATTTTTGTTGTGCTTGTTATATAGCTATAGTAATATGTGTTATGAAGATCCGCTATGGAATGTTTCATGTAAATTAGAGAATTCGAGAATTTAGGTGACTAGTGCTCGAAACGTGTTCTTTATCAACAAACCAGTCAGCTATTGGTTAGATAGTGTTGATTGAAGCAGGGATGTTATACACGAATTGTTTTTTCATAGGCTTGGAACTTTTTGTAGAGCTTCCAATTTGGCTAGCTAGATTTTGTTTAGCTTTATTGAATAAAACGTCAGATGATTTCATAAGTTGGTTATTGTTGATGGTGGTTTATTTTGTTTGAGCTGAGGCTAGAATATTAGTTTTTCACAGATTTTGACTTTCCATTTAATTTGTTAATATATTTTTGTTTGTATAATCTGATTGGTGATTGTACAGAGCGTGCTTGGTGTTTCTCAGTTCTACCATTTGCTTTATAATTCGTTTAGTAGTCTGTAATTATTGCCACACACACTGTGTGATGGTTGCTGTTTCTTCATTTGATGCATATATTACAATTTTTCAGGCTCGTATTAAAAAGATTATGCAAGCTGATGAGGATGTTGGCAAGATAGCTTTGGCAGTGCCTGTCTTAGTCTGTAAGTCATCTTGCTATCATTGACTTCAGTTTGAAAAGAGAATTATTGGAAACTTTACCCTTTGGCTAAATTTCATGTTCTCTTATTACAGCAAAATCTTTGGAGTTGTTCTTGCAAGACCTTTGTGATCGTACATATGAAATTACCCTTGAAAGAGGTGCCAAGACTGTGAGCTCATTGCACCTGTAAGTAACAGATTGGTTTACCTTTATTTTTGCTTTAACTCTGCATGCTAGCATCGTCATTATCTAAAGAGCATGAAAGGTTTCACTTGAATGCATTTTAAATTCTAGAGCTTTCAGATGTTGTAATTATTGATATTGTGGTTTAAGAGTTAACATGATGTTGTTAAGCGGAATAGCTTCCAACTCATAGGGCCTATTTTCACTGCATCCAACACCGAGAGGATGTTGTTTACTGTTACAGAATTTTATACCACAAATTTGGGATAAAGTTCTTATTTTTGCTCATCCATGTTTATCAAAGTGCTTTGTTGTTTACAGAAAACATTGTGTGGAAAGATATAACGTGTTTGATTTTCTGAGGGAAGTTGTGAGTAAGGTGCCTGACTATGGCCATTCCCAAGGGCAAGGACATGGTGATGTTACCATGGATGATCGCAGCATCTCCAAGAGAAGGTTGGATGTTTGATCTCTTAGTTCCATATGTTCTAGTTCTTTGTTTATAGTCCGTGTCAAGCTGATGTGAGATGGTTTATCAAAACAGGAAGCCCATCAGCGATGAAGTGAATGACAGTGACGAGGAATATAAGAAAAGCAAAACGGTGAGCTCGTGTTCTTCTTGAAATATTATACTTCATCATTCATTTGGTGTCTATTCCCAGCTCCTTAGATTCATTGAATATATTGGTAATCACTGCAGCAAGAGATAGGGAGTGCTAAGACCAGTGGCAGGGGTGGTAGAGGAAGAGGGCGAGGAAGAGGTCGTGGTGGACGAGCTGCAAAAGCAGCCGAAAGAGAGGGTCTCAACCGCGAGATGGAAGTAGAAGCCGCCAATTCTGGACAGCCACCACCAGAAGACAATGTCAAGATGCATGCGTCAGAGTCATCACCACAAGAGGATGAGAAGAAAGGCATCGACGGCACAGCAGCATCGAACGAAGACACCAAGCAACACCTTCAAAGTCCCAAAGAAGGCATTGACTTTGATCTCAACGCTGAATCCCTCGACCTAAACGAGACCAAACTGGCACCAGCCACAGGCACAACCACAACCACAACTGCAGCAACAGACTCTGAGGAGTATTCGGGCTGGCCTATGATGGACATAAGCAAAATGGATCCAGCACAGCTTGCTAGTCTGGGTAAGAGGATAGACGAGGATGAGGAAGATTATGACGAAGAAGGCTAAGTCATAACAGCACTATAGGATATATAGAGTAGCAGCGTTTAGCAGTTTGTCTAGAAAATGCTTCTTCTGTCATCAAAATCTTCTCCTGTTTCCATTTATTGTATGAACCAAAGATTGCATGCACTCTATGAAACTTAATTTATTCTCCTGATTTGTTATTTAAGGTTTTAGAGTTTTACATCAGAAGTTAAAATATCTTACAGAGTAAGTAAACACTCAAAAGTACATAAACAAAGGAGAGGGACTAGTCATGGTGTTGCTCCGCGTGGTTGAGATGAAGAGCACCTTCATGGTTCTTGTGAACTTCCACCTTGAACTTTTCCTCTTTTTCTCCCCTCTTCAACTTCAGTAGCATGTTGTATTTTGCAGCCTCGCCGGTTACCTGTGTCCATGTTTTTAATATTAAGCTCATTAATCTTGTAATCACCAACTATTACAACTCAGACGTTAGTCCTCATACCAAGGAGAACCAATATGTTGCTTAAAGTCTTTTCTACTTCTAAAACTTCAACACCATTCGGTTTCACTGACACTTGATTTCGTTTATTTGCAATTTCTCAGATGAAATTCATGCAAAAACATTGTCAAAATCTGACAAGTTCTCTATTGAAATTCATTTTGTGCAATTAAGATCGAAGATAGAGTATATAGTAAATTAAAGCCATACCTCAGCTTTAGCATGCACAACCTCCAGAAGTTCATAAGGGAACAAGGAGTTAGACCTCTGCTGAATGGTCTTGACAGCCTGCTCAGCAACATGCTTCACTTCTGGATCATCTCCGGGAACTTCCCTCCATCCAGATTCATGTTCACCTGATCCACAAAACCCAATTTTCATAACCAAACTCTTTCCTAACCCACAATCTCTGACTTGCTACATATATATCCCCTGACATTATAATGTTCTTATCAGTAACTACTCAAATTCACACCTTGCTTGCAGCCAAGATCGGAGGAAGTGATAGCAGGGGCATCACTGGCAGGCTTGAACTCCTGTAACTCTTTAAAGTTCAACCACGGCTTGACCCACACTTTGGCTTCGTAAAGCTTCTTCTGTCCTGCCTCGAGAATCTCCAGAGTCAGGTGATGCAGTGTTCCGGCTACAACTTGTTCTTTCGCCTTCACAACTCTCGCAAACTCAAGAAGTGCATTCTACGACGACCAAAGACAGAACAAACCAAAAAATCAATCAATCAATCAATCCCACAACATGAACGCATTTCATCACCGAATAATATACACTCTCTAAGATCTGCTGGTAACTGAAATTGAGATCAATAGAGAAACTCCGGACAAAATTAGTCTAATCGTGTTCTGGATCAAGACTATAATAGCATAAAACACACATATCGAGACGAGAGATGTGAAAAAATCGAAGATGATGAGAGATTTGGAACCTCTTTCTTGTTGTGTTCATCGACAGCGAAACGAGCGAGGCTCTCAACCTCACCACTGTTCTGATTAGCAGGGACATCGCCAACACCTCCGACTAAAGCCATCTCTTCGTTGCAGAAGCCTAAATCACTGGCGATCAGAGAGGAAATGAAGAGGGATAGAGAGAAGAAAACAATGAAGAGTAAGAAACGGCTTCTCATCATTCTCACCTTTATTTGGTTCGGTGCCCTGTATTTTTAGATATTTTTCGTTTTACTCGTCGAATTGTTGATTTTATCCTCTACAGTTAATTCGCCGTGTACCGGATTAAGGTGTCCATTTGGTTTGATGTTGGTTTTGTTGGTACAGTTTTAAGTTTAGGCTCTGATTTATGAAAATATTCTTACGATTTAAAACAAAAAAGGTTTACATTTGATTGGATGCCAATTGAATCGAATCATTTGTAAGAAAAGAGTACCGATTCGAGTTATAGATTGGTTTGATTTGGCCTCAATCGGTTAAGCTACCAACATTTTAAATAGAAATTCATACCAATCTGGATTACACATGAAAACGTTGCTGAGGATAGCGGCACGTTATACGAAACGTGTCGGCAGAGTCACACAGAAATTGTCAAACACCTTTACTTGTAATCGAAGTTTAAAACATCTATGCACCTTTCTTCGTCTTTCTCTCATCTGCTAGAGAGCCCAATTAAAAAAGGCCCATGGGAAATAAAATCGCAACATAAACAGTGAAACATCATTGGAAAGAGTTTTATTAGTCTGATATTATTGTTTTGATAATACAAAGCTGCGTATTATATTATAATAATAATACTCTCGTTACTAAATAGCAGCTTCGAGGAGGCCGTTAACGAAGGATCTTTGGTTGTAACAATCAAGATTACCACCAGGATTAACACCAAATATGTTACAATACCTCTGATAAAACCCTATACGATCGGCGACTCTCCCGTCTTGGCCACGTCCACACTCCAATCCACCGTTAATGATGTTCGTAATCACTCCATAACCCGGTAATCTCCCGGCGGCACGGTCGGCGTCTGAAGGCTGCCACTGGCCGGCTATCACGGCATGGCAAGACGGTTTGGGAGGCTGAGCAGTCATCCAGAACCAAATCGCGGCTTTGAAAGCGATCACTGCGTCGTTGGCAACAAGGTCAGGGTTGTTGAGTAAGTCAACTCCTATTGCTCTACCGCATAGACCGTAATTGTAGTTCCACGACAGTTGCATTGGTCCTCTTCCGTAGTAGCGTTTGCCAGATGCGCATGGCCACGTGGCGCTCGGTTCACAGTAGTCTGAAGCAGGATTCTGTTCTTGCTTGAAACAGTAGCCCCATGAATATGGTCCGTCTGGTGCTGTAGCCCATCCACCTGCACGACGTAACCGTCCACTTAATTAATTAGTATATAGCTATATATATAGTCACAACTCACAAACTTGACATTATTCAAAAGTGTATAATTTGGAAACTGGAATATTCGTAAGTTCCTTGATTGGTTATTTGCGTTTAGATTAATCAAGAATTTCATATTTTTAAAATAGTTTTTTAATTGTAAACGCAAACATCTAAGACCAAAACATTTTTCTTTGCGTTTGGCGTTTTTGTTTGATTTTTTTCTTTCGTTTCTAAATATGAGAAGCTATAATTTTTTCAATAAAACATATATATATATATATATATATATATATAGTATAGTAGTTCTTTGTATATATGAGCACTTGGATCCAAAACTCTTTACAGAAGAAAAAAAGAACTTCAAATTCTGATGTTTTAATAATAAACACCAAAATTTAGCAATTGTGTTTTGAAACAATCTCCGTCAAATTGTTAATGAGTTTTGGGTACCTGTAGTTTCATGGGAAGTCTGGCCGAAGAAGGCGGCGACCTCCTTCTTCCTCGTGGCGGTGTCTCCGGTGGTGCCAAAACCGGGGAAGGACTTTGCAGCGGTGATAAAGGCGTTGTAAGTGTAGAAACCTCTAGCAGGACAAGCGGCATCATTCCTATGCTTAAGCATATCATCGAACTGAGAACTTGAAATGATGCCCGAAAGATCGCCGGTGGGTCCAGGAGGAGTACCACCGGGAGTGCACTGGCTTTGGCAGCCAGGCTGCTTACAGTATGGTTCGGTGTTACCGCACCAGCCGAACTCGCTGCAGCATAGACCGTTGGGGCAGAGTGCTCCTCCAGCTTGGCGACCACATTGCTCGGCCGAGGATAATGATAGGAGAAGTGAAAAGATGAGAAAGAGAAAAAGATTAGTCTTCATTTTGTTCAATGTTCTATGGTTTTCTTTTTGTGGAGGCATGAAAGATATATATAGATCCAATTAATGAATGTTTTATCACATCAAATTCTATCTTTTTCCATAGTTTATTGTTTGTTATGTCTATGGAGTGTGGCTATGGGGAACAAACAGTATTTGGTAGGTTTGTTTTTGATTATATTTATTTTCCTTCCGTCATTGTTGCTAGGTTAGATATTGATTTGTTTTTTTGGGGGATTATCATGTTAATTCCAAGTAATGAGAACTTTCTATGTATGAAACTGTGCTAAATGTTGGTAGAAGAATACAAATTTTAGAAGACCAAAAGCATAACAAATTACACTCTTTTTGAGTTTTTTGTTCTAAAGTTACTATCGACGTAGATAGTGGGACACAAAGGTCGTAAAATTTTGGGTGGTCTGAAAACACGTTTACTCGAGTTGCGGACTAATCGATGATCTGAGCTAGTGTGCACTAATTAATCAAACACACACATATTCGGATATTCCCTATGATGTATACACAATACTTGACTATATCTAAGACAAGATCACAAGAGTTGCATGAATAGTCAAGAAAATGTATAACGTGGAGAAAATAAAAATAGACGTGTCTAAATATTTAACTATGATCAATGTTGACAAAAACAAAATTTAACTTTAATTATGAATATGAGGCGGCGGGTTCGTGATCAACTTTTTCAAAAAGCAATTGAGACATTTAGAATTCATTATAAGGTAACGTATAGCATTAGCCAGGTAATGATATAATGACTCAAGACCAAATCATACCAATATTTAATATATTCATTATTCCAACTACTCATGATGACTTTCCCTATTTCATAATGTTTTATCCAAAGTACGTGTCATGTTTACAAACTATATAAAATCCAAAACCTCGACGAAACCTGCGTGCTATTCTTATGTACTAACTATGAAAAGTAACGTTAATCATCGTTGACTGAATCTCTAATCTCCAATCTCACTGTGGGCTGCGTTGCCGTCTCTTTCGGGTAGAAATAATCGACCATGGAAAAAAATAATATTGTAATGTGAATATATTGGCAAATCCTACAAAATACATTTTAAATGTAATCTTAATTTTTGTAATTAATTACATGACAATACCATTAGAAAATTTTAATCAAAAATAGAATCTTTTAATGACATCATTAAGATTACCAAAATCATTTAACGACAATATTCATCTCTTAATTATAGGGCTTATTGGATTTAAAGACGGGTCATCAAAGATTTCCTAAACTGAAGCAAAATATACCGAATATTCAAATATCTATCTGTTACCAAATTATAAACAAATAAGTTCGTAAAACAATTTAATATTTTATATACGAAATCAATTAAAATCTTAATTACAGAAAAATTAGCATAAAAAAATATGGTACATTCGGGTCTATAGTATTTTTGCAAGACTTTTTTGGTGGATTTGAGTAAAAGTGCATTCAGGTCATATAGTACATTCTCCTATTAAATAAATATGGTGCACTCCTATGTTATTAGCTAAAATGTTTAGATTATAATTCAGAGTCATATCATAAATAAATTAATATTAATAAAATAAATGGCTTTTTGGCAAGACGGATTTGGAGGGATGGGTTTTTGAATCAACATTAATAAAAAAGTAAAATCTAATTAATCCACCGTTTTAATACGGATTAAATTTTTAATTTATTATTTTTTAAGACTACTAATATTAAATATATCAAATCATCCTAATTTAGAAAAGATTATATAAAACAAAAAATGTTACGTGGTATGTATAATGTTACTATATATAAAATTAAACTATAAAATATAAATGTATTAGAAAATGATACAATTTACAAAACTTTTATATATAATAAATAATTCTTAAATTTTTAAAATTACTACTTTAATTAAAAAATTACGGGACGGGTAAAGAAATTATAGAACGAGTTTTATTTTGGAATTGAGTTATATGGTGGATGTATTTGAATCAATATTTATAAAATTTTAAAATATTATTAATATGTTGTTTTAATAGGATTAAAACTTTAATTTTTTAATAATTGTCTAATGGATTTCGTAGTATAACGTTATTTAATAATAATTATAAACTGTAAAATATAAATATTTTATAAAAATAAAATTTGCAAGTTTTAATATATATTACTTTTTAAAAATAAATCATCCCGCGGTATACCGCGGGTTAAAATCTAGTTGACTTTTATTCCTGAAAACAATGAAGAACCAAATCTAGGCAGTTGCATCTGATTCTGATCACATGGGATCATTAGGTGATATATCACACACACATCAAGCAACAAAAAATAATATGTTCCTCGTTTTTGGAACGAACAATCTCCACATCTTGTATTTCATGGACATGCAACGATGTATATACTACTTGAACCACTAATTATATTAATAATTCACTGATTTATTTGTTACCTAGCTAAATTGTAGTGTAATTATATTGTTATTCTGGAAACCTTTGTTGTTATCCTACCTAGCAAACAATTTATGTTATGACTCGAATTAGGGAATGGATTGAGATATCAGATTGATTAACGAACTCATTTTTCTTTCGTGCTTCACATAAATATTGTTGCGTCTCATTTTTACATGTGTGTGCATAGGGCTTAGATTAGTTAGTCTATTCAACTACAACATTGACTATGATTGCCTAACATTAATGCATTTAGGAAGTAGAATAGATATTCAGTTTTTTTGGTGTAACTACAGAAAAAGTTTGATCATTAAAGGCTATTGGATTTGCCCCAAAAAAAAAAAGATGTAAGATCATTAAGCCTATTGGATTGGGCCGGAGATCAGAAGATGTTAAAATCAGATTAATTTTGTTTTGTTTTGTTGCATTTAACAAAATTCCAGATCGTTTCGAACTTGGTTTTGGGTAAACATTTAATTAAAATTATAATAATTAATTAGTTACTGATCTTATCTTAATAAAGTAGATATTAACCAATTTGTAAAGGAAAATTGGTAATTCAGATTTTTAATTGAATTGGGTTCACACGCAGCATCATCTCCACCGTACACGTGGATGAATCAAGGACCATCGTCGATTTTCGATGGGTTTTTTCCGCTTGGAGTCGGTTAGTGACGTCTTTAAGAAGAGAAGAAGCTTATAAAAAAAAAATTAAGAACAGTGTGAAATCAAAATTCGAAACGGTACAACAATGGGAGATTCTAAGAGGCAAAAGACGGAGACGGAGACGAAGATGGAGATGGAGAAGGTAGAGAAGAAGGAAGCATCAGGATCTGTTAATTTCGCAGAACTACGCGACGATCTCTTCCGCGAAGCAGCGAAACTTGTCTCCGAAGATCCCTCCACCAAAATCGCCATCTTCGTTACTCCTCCTCCTTCTTCCTCCGAATCGGACGTCTCTATGTTCTCCTTCGGCTTTCCCTCTGTCAATGGCGTTGTTAACACTTTCCTCGAGAATAATCCAGCACCAGTGGATGATGCGGAGGAGGAAGATGAAGACGAGGAGGATGCGGAGGTTGAGCACCCAAGGTTTTGGTGGGAAGATACTAAGCAATTCGAATCGATGAATCCAGAGCAATTGAACGCTGCGTGTCAGAGGATGCTGAGGCTGAAGGAACGTTTGAATCTCGAACTTGACGCTATGCTGAAAGCTGAAGCTTCTGGAAATCAAAAGGATCCTCACAACGACAAAGCTGCTGACCCCAAAACCTAAAGGCGCTCTCATGCATTTTCATGTTCTATCTTTTAGTTTAATCGTTTTGATTTCTATTTCTATGATATTGCCCCAGATGTCCCAGGATTGGTTGATTTGATCGTCTTATGGATTATCTCTGTTGGTTGCCAAACTATTATTCTATTCTTAACATCAATAAATCTTATGACTTCCAATTTTTATTGTGCTTTTCTATACATTACATAAGAAATAGTTTTTTAAGGTTGAAACAGAGAAATGGGAATCATATTTTTCTCAACCAAAGTGAATGCTTTATTTGATACATACATTACATTATTGTAAAAAGAATCGAAGTGTTCAATGTCTCTATTTCTCTCTTGACAACAATGGTTCCTCTAAAACTATGTTCGATTCAACTTCAGTGTAGGTCGATGAGTTTTTCAGGCCGCTTCTTCTCCATAAGCTTGGTTTGCTGCTTTCTTCTACATCTGTGGGTCTATTGACGTAATGAACACAAACTTGGACTGCGTCATGTACTCTCACGAAGAACCATTCTTTGCCAATAAGTTCCACAATGCCTGCTCTTGCTAGAGTCAAGAGAACCTCTTTGTTTGGGTTCGAAATCGCTAGCTGATCCATAGAAAACCAACTAATCATCAAGGTATTGACAACTTAGAAACAAGTACTAAATAATGATGATGATATCAGGTTTGCACCTGAATGCCCCTTGTTTTATACTCCTCGTACAAATCTTTTAAAGCTTCTACAGCGCTCGAGTCGATGTATGTGACAGCTGCGTTACATCCCACCCATTGTCGATTAGATTAATCACCTCTGTAAGTTTCGAACTGTGAATAGAAGAAACATTGGACTTACGAGACATTTCCAGGATAACAAAGTAGATCCTCTCCATATCTGGGCCCTTGCTTGTGTGTTTGTCGATAGCAACTTCATATTCTCGTAGCCTGCAATTTCGAAACATGGTGTTGTTGTGTTGATTCTTTATGTGGATCATAACAGAAAGCAAGTCAGGAACCAAATGTCAATTTCACCTGTCCTTGATGTAGCTTATGTTGGCAAAATAAATGGGAGCATCGATTCGAACAATCACAATCCCGTTGTAAGTGTATGCCTCTGGATACTGTTTCATGTTTCTGTACACAGTGGTCCCTGGAAGACGCCCCAAGACAGCTGCCAAAACATATGTAATGGTATGTGATCAAGGATATGAGTGAAAACCATTTCTGAGAAACAAAACAAGCAAATTGAACAGAAACTTATCTCACCTATATGAGGGTTTGCAGACTCGTGTATAACAAATGCAAGTGAAAAACCAACCTGAAAAATTCCAAGCATTACAACTCTGTGAGTCCTTTAAAAGCGTTGCACAATTCATGTAGGTGGTTATACTACTTTCAACATCATCACTCCTTTTAATTTCAAAGAGATATGATCAGCTACAGAAATAAAGCTGAGTGAGTATGAGCATACTCACACCAATGAGGACCCCAATCTCTATTCCAAAGAACAAAGTGGTGGTGCTAGTGATGGTCCAAAGAGTAAAATCTCTCTTGTCCACACGCCACAGAAAGATTGCCCCTTCATAGTCCACCTAATATGGTAAACATCCAGAAAGAATAAATGTGAATATATATTGCTCAATAACCAAAGACAATAAGTACACACCCCAGATTCTTTTCTGGTGGGTTTATTTGAACTTACCAAACCACTAACAGCAGAGATAACTATTGCTGCTAAAGCACACTGCGTAGTTGAGAAACAGACAGGAATTAGAAGCCAGATTTCAGTTTTAAAATTCTCCAGAGTTTCAGACTAAAAAATAAAAACAAGAGAGCACAGGACTGGAATTAGAAATACTCAACACAGACCTACCTGTGGTATAAATTTGAACATTGGGGTCAAGAACAGTAGAGAACATCCAATGATGATTCCTGTTACAAGGCCTGATAGACCAGTCTTGGCTTCACTTTCGCTATTCACAGCTGACCTAGAAAAGGATCCTATGACACATTTAGGGAATTAACAGATACATCAAATTCAGGCTACAACTTAGAAAATATTATCACCTTTTGTTTTGAATTTATCATAGAAAACACACATTACATGTTGTCTACTAATCTCAACAGTCAAGATTACGTACCTGTAGTTGGATATGCAGAGAATAGTGACCCAAATATATTTGCAACGCCAAGACCAAACAACTGCCAAGTCACGGGAAAAACAGACAGAACTCTCAATGACCATAAGATGTAGCCATTAAAAGAACAAGTTACAACATTTAATGGTAAGAATTGGGCTAGCCGCTTGCACTTGATTTTCTTTATTCTCTAGGGTTTATACCTCTGAATTTGAATCCAATTCGTATCTATTTTTCGCGGCTAGTGCTTTCGCAATACCTACAGATTCCTGGATAAGTCGAACTAGCATATCAGAAAACACAAAAACATGCGCATACTGCAGCTGAAACTAATCAAGAAACTCCACTTCTGCTTCTCAGGAAGTCAAATTACTCCATGTCTCAGCCATATCCATCCATTTACAGATTCTCATGATTAGGTTCAGCTGCAACTCACGTAAGTCCAGGAAAAAGTTAATGACAATGATGTCTCACCAAGATGGCAACACCAGTAATGAGAGCCGATGTTGGAAGCAGTAATTTGGCATGATCAAAACTTTTTGGGAAAGAAAACTTTGGAAGTCCCTGAGGTATATCTCCCACCTGAGAAATCCTAAAAACTTTGCAATCAATTACGGAAAACACTCACAAAAAATGTAGCTTCAATAGGGAAAAATATAAGAATTTCATTCTTTAGCAATCTGACCAGTGTGATGGAAGGTGGATGGAACACTTTTGCAATGATTGTACCAAGAGCAAGACCTGTGAGCGGTCCTGCTGCTCGTATGAACCGAAGTTCCTTCTTTGCTTTTCCCTGCCGCAGAAAATGATGCCTTAGCATAATAAAAGTAAGGGAACATAAGAAGTATCCTAATGACACACTGAAGAACAAGGCTCATACCACATGCTTCATTACTAAAAGGATCACCAGAATGGTACATCCCAACAAGAAAGGTGGCCACTTAAACTACAAAACAGAAATTCAGATGAAGTTATACAAGTAAGGCATAGAAGGTATGTTGAACCAAAAGGAATTGCAACACCATTAAGAATCTGAAGACCAGACCTGATCAGCTCCAGCTATTATGCTATCAATTACTGGCATAATCTTGCTGCTCCGAGAAACGCTATACCCTAGGAAGTATTTCAGTTGGGATAACCCAATTACAACAGCTGAAGCAGTTGTAAATCCAGAAATGACTGAGTGACTTATGAAACGAATAAGCCATCCAAGCCTGGGTTGAAAAAACAAACGAACAACTTGTTCTAACACTACAAAAAATACAGGATTCCTTGCACAAACAAAGAGAAGACTATAAATACCTCAAGAACCCCATAATGCTCTCAAATATTCCGACCATAAGAGCCAACAAAATGGCAAGCTCAGTGTATAATTCTTCAGATGGATCAACAATTCCACTCAAGGCATTAGAAACGAGAAGGGAAACTAATGCTACAGGTCCAACTGCAAGCTGACGGGATGAACCGAAGACGGCATACACGAATACCGGCACAAATGAGGAGTCTGCACCAAACAAGATTAATAACTACATGCAAAAGTGGGAATAGCTTAGTATCTCTCACACACATTGATGAATTCATAAAAGGGTATATTCATATTGAGCTCACATAGACCGTATATTGGTTGAAGCCCAGCTAACCTTGCATACGACATTGCCTGCTCAAATCCATCAAAACAGAAGTTTTTAGAAACTAAACTCACTTAAACAAGAAGAACAAACATACTCATTAGAGTTCCTGTGATTCACTTAAGCTTATCTCTAGATGGTATAAATTCAGGGAAGATAGAATCAACAATCAATCGGAAATGAAGAAACAGAAAATGACCTGGGGAACAAGCATGATACCGACGGTGATACCAGCCATAAGATCGAGCTTAAAGTACTGATGCCACCGGTAAGTCCGAATCCAAAGGAAGCAAGGAAATATTGCATCAATCCAGTCGAAGAACGTCATGCGCTTGATCTTCGCCGTCCATCGGGAGAAGAAATCATTAAAGGGAATGGAGTGACAGTGAGGATCAGAAGAGGTGGAATCGGGATACTGGAGAGGAATGATCTTGACCGGAATCGCCTTAGATGAAGAGGATGAAGCGGTGGAGAGATCCTTGACGGCGAGGGACATCGGAATTGGTGGGATAGAGAAGAATGTGATCAACGTGAAGAAAGACGTATCACTGATTGTAGCATGAAGAAACAGAGCATAGCGTAGTGCCAGTTTGGGATGGATAAGGACGATATGGCAGCTACATTCATAACTTTATCTTGATCATTAATCATATCATTGCGTGTCTTAATTAATCAGTATGTTTCGTTGATTACTGTTAAGTATAAGCCTTGACTTGAACAGTACCATCTCTAAATATCCTGTCATGATTCAGGTTCATCATTCTTTCAGTTTTAAAATTCAATCATTTTTCATACTTAGATTGTCACATTAAACTAGCTGGTTTATGAGTTCGTATGTTTCAACCTTTTGTGCTCTCCAGTAAATTGTGTATCACATAAAAAAAAAACACTGAGCTCATTTTGCAGAAGTGTTTGATCGATTTCAGCCCACATACTTGAAATGAAAACATATGGGATCCTTCGTGTGACCATTTCACCCATAAAACTCGTTTGCCATCTTAATATTTCTGTTCATTAAAGTGAACTTTTCGTCACAACATAAAAGATGCTAATATCAAAGGAGTATGTACCACAATGCAGGAGAAACAAGTCATATATTAACGATACCGATACATGCTGCTGGTGTTCTAACTTCTCAGGGAGTTCGACCAACGTTGGCACAGAAGATACCTGACTTCTACTCACTTAGGCAAGGGCGTGGAAGCTACCTAGCGTTGCCTTAGAGGTCTCTGCAAAACATGTGTTGAGGTTTGTATTTGTCTTAAAAAAAAAGGGGGAAAAATCGAGTGAGAAGTGTGAAGACTGAAGAGCCTTACCCTTGGTTCATTGTTGGTTTCACGCTGTTGTCTACTACTTCTGGTGTCTCTGTCTACATCAGCCTCTGGCTTGTCATGCTTATAAAATGCTTCTAAGGCTCTTATCACAAATGGGCGTACTATGTTTACTTCCATTGCCGATACATTAGAGATCTACATTCTCAAATTAGAGATATTGTTATTGTTAAAAATCACTCTTTAGAGGTAATGAGAAAAAGCTAATGTCAAGAAGTAGCAATAAAAAACAATTACCTTTACTGCAGATGTACCTTGAAATGATCCTAAGTTAGTCTCAAGTTTGTGAAGCCGTACATCTCTGATGTCCTCGACTAGGGATCTCACCTATACAAAATTCATAAACGGCTATAAAAGCTTAATTCGAACACATAGTTAGGATGGGAGACAAATTAAGATGTATGAAATTACCATATACATGTCTGGAATATCGTCACGTGCACTGCCAAAAGTGAGATCGATACTCATCAGCACTCTTGGATGTTATAAATGTAAGGGCGAGCAAAGAAACAAGAAGAGTCTAAGAACCTACTGGTCAAAAAGTAGTCTGGCAATCTCCACGTAACTAAATGGTAATGCCTGGAATGTCGACTGAGATTCACGTTCTGCTTCCAAGATCTGAGTCAAATTATCTAGTTCACAAACAAAGAAGCAACAAGAAACAGTTAACACTTAAGCACCTAATGTTCGTTAACATTTGAAATTTATCTGCTAAATTTGAAATTGTCTTACCAACAGACATCCACCCCGGAGGCCGGAAAGTGCATTTTCCTCTCCTCTTCAGTGCCACTGCAAGCCACAGAGGCACCTTTGTCGGAATCTGAGGAATGAACCGACCGAAATCGCCCTGTCATTGATTAACATATTAATCACATGGTTAACAAAATAGGTTACAAGGGAAATGATTACAGGATTGTATAAAACAAGAGAGATTACACTGATGAAATTGAGTTGCTCCATGTTCATATTAGGAACAATCTCGACCAGCTCGTCCTCTGCCATAAACTCAACCTGGTATGAATATAGCTAATCAATTAAACTATTGCAGACAGAACATGAAACGCATACAAGTAAAGAGGAGAATAAAGACCTCTTGTGGAGAAAACAGTGAAATATGAGGATCAGTCTGGCCAGCCATTGATGTATCTCAAGAAATCTCAGTTTCCAGACCTAAATGCAAGCGTGATAAAAATTATACTTGGTAGAGACATTTAATCAAACACTTTATCTACACTCTACAGAAAGTTCCTCCTTATTTTTTTAGCACATATCAACTTCCAATTTCAGCAACATCATGAAACAGCAAACCTTTAAAAGCATCTGATGATCAAATCTAACAATCAAATTTCGCAAATTCTGAGGACATACTTGTAAACGAAACGCCGGATATAGTAAGAGAGAATCATTTGTTCCTGATTAGTGATATGAAGTTGAGTTTACCTGGTTAGATTTTGTGTGATTCCTGGAAGATCAGATCGATCTCTTCCGATATTCTACACACGGACAGTAAATGAAGTTCCCCTACGCCCGAAACTCCCGAAGATTGAAATATCAGTAACCACTGTGATCGAAGAGAAGGAAATGGATGTAGCTTAGCAAACCCAGGAAAGAAAAAACGAAGATAAAGGAGGAGAAGAAGAAGAAGAAGAGCAAAATAGGGAGAGACACAGCAGAGAGTTTCGACTTTCCGATTGTGGCTCTCTACGATGGCGGGAAATCCGATGATAGTGTAGCGGGAAACTAAAATAACTCCAATAGGTTTCGGTTAGACCGGTATTTAATTCAACCGAACTCAAACCGAAACCGGAATTT